>NC_045785.1:170266142-170333642 GCF_009873245.2 Balaenoptera musculus | reverse complement strand
GCAAGTGTGACAGCCACACAGCTCAGCTGGCTAGTGACGAAAATACAACTGTACAGCCCTCTCCGTGGGTGTAATTGTTTAGAGAACTCCCCTCCTGGAGCGGGAAACGGGGAGCATCCTTTCTGTTCAGATCACTGATTCATATTTCAAGCTGTTTCATTACAGCATTAATAACAGAAAGTAGTCTCATCTTGGCAAATGAAATTATCTTTTATGGGAAACGATTTCGCTCATCAGCTTCAAAAATTCAGCCCCAGCTTAAAAGAGAGTAATGAGATTGTTCACGGAGGGGTCTGCTTATTTATTTTTATACTCAGGGGGTGTATATTGGGAAGGATGGGTGCGTAGGCGTGTGTGTGTGTGTGTGTGTGTGTGTGAGTGAATAAACGGTTTGAATGACTCACATCTGTAGTGTGTATATAACTTTTTCCAGTGGTTTTCTTGGGTCTTCTACAATTTGTTTGCTACTAGAGTTACTGAAGATCGCTCAGTTTTCCTGGTATGTTATTACTGCCTTGAAGCAACTTTTTGCTGTTCTAATTAAAAACTCACTCTATTCAAAAGCTCTTTTTCAGTAATACTAACTCCATAAATGGATATCCTCTAAATCTGCCAATGAATTAAAAATCAAGGTGGCAAATATATGGATATATAATTATACAGAGCAGTATATACCCTCTGCTAATTGTTCCTGTAGCCTCTTGATATTCACTACTGAAATGTTAGCAGAAGAGTGGAGTGATGGATTCTATCCCCTCTTTAATCATGAGGTTTTTTTTATCAATTTATTATTTATACCCCAATTACTTCCCCCAAAGATTTTTTGACAGCTCATAATAAAAGACTTAAGTAATAGGACAAATAAAATAATGATAAAAAATAATTAATCTCATGATTATGAAGAGGGTACAATAGTTGTATCCCAAAACAAATATTAAGAACATGCACCGTAGTTTGGCACAAATATGAACATTCAGCTTCTTGACAACTGATGAAATAGGAAAAGATCTGTGTAACATAGGCATCATTGATTAATAAAAGAAACATCTGAAGACTAGGTTGTTGAAATTGAAAGGATATGATTTATAGTCTGCAAGTAGGTGAACCTATACTGGGGAACTATTTTCTCTCTTTCTCCTGAGACCAGGACAGCAGAGGAAGGCTAGGAAGAGTGTTCTGACTCCCAGAACTGGGACTTGTTGTATGGTGAATGGCTATGGATTCTTCCTTGAAAGTTTGGAACAGAAAATGAAATGTGTTGATGTGAGAATTCATGATGGCAGAAAAAAGTCCTAAAAGAACTAGAGGTTCCAAATTTGGAAGGGCAGTGGGCTTTCTGTTCCCAAAAGAGATTCAAGAGCTCAAGAGGGAAATTGAGGCCAGGTGGATAGAATTTTTCATTAATCGATCCATCCTTTCAAAGGATTTTCTATTGGTCACTTTCAGCTTCTGATCTTAGGATATAAAAATAAAAATGTAGGGCTTCCCTGGTGGCGCAGTGGTTGAGAATCTGCCTTCCAATGCAGGGAACACGGGTTCGAGCCCTAGTCTGGGAAGATTCCACATGCCACGGAGCAACTGGGCCCGTGAGCCACAATTACTGAGCCTGCGCGTCTGGAGCCTGTGCTCCGCAACAAGAGAGGCCGCGATGGTGAGAGGCCCGTGCACCGCGATGAAGAGTGGCCCCTGCTCGCCGCAACTAGAGAAAGCCCTCGCACAGAAACGAAGACCCAACACAGCTAAAAATAAATAAATAAATTTATAAAAAATAAAAAAATAATAATAAATAAAAATAAAAATGTAAAGATAATAAATATTTGTTTTTATAAATTCTGGGAATGCAAGGATTTGAAGAGTGGAATCTATGCAACAGGAAACAAAGTATGTAGGGACATACATACAGATCCACTTTGCTCTCAAAATCAGCAGTTTACATTATTTACTTTGCATCATGGATCTTCCATTGTGGGTAAAGTAGAGACCTACATCACTGCTTGAAAGGATAAGCATCCAGAAGTTAGTATTTAAAGCAATTAGGACATGTATTTGGAATAGAAAAGCAAAATCATCGTGCAGCACTACTGAAACTTACAGTTCACATTTCTTCATTCAATAAAATAAAATCTACTGTTACAAATCTGTGTCACCCTCATTTACAAATGTTTCTGTTTTTCTGTCACATAGAACACTCTTAAGATCCAGGTTGACATTCAATTCTAAAGCACACTAATAAAAAGATCTCTACCACGCAATATTAGCTCTAAAATTTAAATACTCTTAAGGACACAAATATACTTACTGAATGATTGGAAAATCCTGCTCTAGAAGTATCTTGATCAACTGATCAAATTTCATACCACAATTTTACTTCCCCTCTCTGTCACAAGGACTCGATGTTTTACTCATTACAGGTTGTGAGAATAAGAAGAAAACGTGTTTTCCTTCTGGAATTCTATTTCTATATATCTGTCCCCATTCATTTTGAAATAGCACATGGTGTTGGGCTAGCAGAGGTCTCTCTAATTAGAACATTCACTATCCTAGTCAGGACAGCTAATGTTGAATCACAGGGACAGCCAGCAGGCTGCCTCTGACCAAGGCAAAGAATGAGGACTGCCTTTGGGATTTCCTTCTCTTACATCTGCCTCTCATCCTCACCCTCCTTGACTCATACTCAGAGGCTGGAACCACGGGCAGAACATCCTGCAAGCCGCCCTGCCTGCCTCATGTGTCAGTGGACGCCTCCTACAGCAATTGCTTTTCCTGCCTTTTTCTGAACCAATGATGAGGAAGTAAATTTGAAATCTGATATTGATGTGAACTCCAAATAGAGATCATTCCCTATTTCCTCTCCTGGTATTCTCATCCAGGAAGGCTTTCCTGACACCCCATGTTGAGGGACATGCTCTCCTATGGGCGTGCTCTCAGCTCTGAATACTCTATGGTTTTACTCTATGTCTTTCTTGCCACCAGACAGTGGACGCCTCAAGTAAAGAAAACTGTCCTACTCATCCTTGTAACTTTCATGTCTCTTTCAGTCCCTCCTACATGGCACGTACCCAGTTAAGGTTTGCTTGGTTGTGTTTTCATGGATTTGCTTACATGAAACTCTTTTTCATCAGTACATTAACAATTTTGGGTACTTGCTCTATATGAGACCCTCCACCAGGCACTGGAGCTACAAAGATAAATGAGATGGAACCCTGGGTCCTGAGAAGTTACAATTCAGAAGGAGATACTGATGGTGCACAAGTAAACACAAACCAAAATTCTAAGGTAGATATGAGGAGGGAAGGCTTCACAGAGCAGGTGACATATGAGCTGGGGCTTGATGGATGACTAGAATGTTGTCAGACAACAAACGAGGCAGAAATGTGTTCTGATACGGATTTCAATGAACATTGCAAGATCTTTCTCTTTTACTGCAGAAGAACAACTGTTGCTTTGTAAACTGCTATGAGAATCTTCAAGATGAATGAAAGGGGAAAACTGCTCAAAACTGCTAAAGAGAAAAGTAAAACAGGACCCAGATACTATGATAATTTCCCTCATTGCTTCATCCTTTGTTCACAGTGCAATTTTAAGTATGGACAAAATAACAGTAAAACCTAATACTATGAGCGAATACAATATGTTAATAGTACTGAAAATCTCACTGTGTAAGTAATAAGATACACATTTCTATCTTTTAGCAGACTCCAGTCAAAACTCATGAACAATCAGTCTGTTAGCAAAATAATGAACACATGAAAAAATTGTCTAAGTAAATCTACAGAATAAACTGTTCAAATCCCACAAATTTTATTTAATAATGCCTCTTAGATTAATGGTTAGAAATACAAATGTGCAGTTTTTAACTACAAATTTAGTGAAATGATTCAACTTTTAGTCTTTGAAAAGTATTTGACAACTAAATGGTCATCTCTAGAAGAAATTTGGATTTTCTGTTTTGTTTTGGGGGTAGAGAAGTGATTTTTAGAAAAGAATCTCATTTTCATTAGGTTGATCTAATTGTGTATACATATATGTTTGTTGTTAAAATGACTCAAATAAAGAGATATTCCATATTTCAGTCTTGTTAGCTAAGAAACCTTGGGAGAAATCTGAATTTTATTAGTCTAGAGAATCTACATATTTAAAGAAAAGTGGGTTATCTCATATTTTACATAGGGCAGGATTTTAGTAGGCAAAAGAGCACATGCACATTTAAGCTGAAGTTGAAGGGGACTTTCTCTTCCAGCCAGCTACCATTTTCACATGCCTATACTGCACGGAAAACAATTGTAAGCACACAAAAGAGAGGGACAAACAATAATATCAGAAGAGATGGTTATTTCTGGTTAAAAGATATCAAAAAATTTCAGCTGATAGGTAAGTGTCTTCATGTTATTAATTCCATGCTCCCAAGTCTATCACAATCTTAATGCAGTTTTGTAGGCTGCAGACATTCCAGGTACTTGGACTGCCAGCAGCTTGTTAAAAAAAAAAAAAAAAAAAAAAAAAATCATGTGTTGTTTGTATTTATCTGGTTGCAAATAGTCGAACACTACACTGACCAAGTTGGCTGGAAAAAACATCTTTTATTAACACAAGTTTAACTGGATTTAAAATATTCATAGGAAATGTGCATTATTATTATTTGGCATCAGCATGCTAGATTTTTAAAACTGCATGGAACTGGATATTGGTGGCCCACTGACGTAAATGACAAATTATTTGAAAAAAAATCTATTAAAATTCCTCACAGCCTTTTTCTCCGTCTATGAGAAACTCTCTTTGTACCCAAGCATTTGTTTCTCTGGCTCTAGGTACCTTCCTGCCTAGGTTTCTCTTTCTGCTCTCAGCTGGGTCACAGGCTTGATGAAAATCATGCTCTTGTGGTATCATATGAAAAATATTGCTATTGGTGACCCTTTATTTTTTTTTTTTTTGCACCAGAATGTTTCGAGGCTTTGGCTAATGCGGAAAGGTGCCTATCGATGGCATGAAATTTAAATGTGGGCATGATGTGACTTCTCTGTTTCATTCTGTAAGGTGATATGTCGAATTTCTACATTGGAAATTGCACTTCGCCAATTGGGAGGTGGTGGTTAGGATCAAGTATGAAGTGTGATTCCGGCGTGGAGCTGTCAGCATGGGTGGTTTTATAAGCAAGGCTTTGAAACCTTGACAGAAAAACTGCTTGTGCCCAGTGCCAATCACTCAGTCTTTGTCAACTCAATTGCACATCCATTCAGAGATGGCATCCATCTCCACTGACACCCAAAATATATAGGACACTGTT
This sequence comes from Balaenoptera musculus, assembly GCF_009873245.2. Classification (NCBI taxonomy): domain Eukaryota; kingdom Metazoa; phylum Chordata; class Mammalia; order Artiodactyla; family Balaenopteridae; genus Balaenoptera; species Balaenoptera musculus. The sequence goes on along the minus strand of NC_045785.1, from coordinate 170,328,358 downwards.
ATCATGTCTCAGGGGCGAGCATGCACTGGTAACTTAACCTGGAGGGGCAAACAGCCAGCCTTTGGCCCTCTGCTGATGTGTGTGACATCACACGTGAAGCAGAGGAAGAAGAAGTCATCTGTCTTGGGGAAAGGATTTCAATGAAAATGAAGACTGGGTTAATACCTGCTACACAATCAAGTGTTACTAATTCTTAATGAAGGAAGATGAAGGGTTAACACTATTGCCTTTGAACCCAGGTCCTAAAAAATCACAAAGACAGCAGTGTCTCCATGCATGAAGATTCTAACCACACTGAGTCTGTAAGACTTGTTTTATGGTAAGATGAGGCAGGAGAGAAATTTGCTTAACAGAGGATGCTGTCCTAATTGGTACTTTACAATGTTTGGGAATTTATTTATGTAGGAGATCCTGACCCTTCTTCAATAAAGATCCCCACGGAGGAAATCCAAGTGTTGCCCCCTCTCTATGGGAATAGAAATTGTGGTGCCAAAAAAAGGAGACATTTTCTCTCCTCTTCCAATGTGGCATTCTATGCAGCCATCACCTCTGCAGTGGGTGAATAATTATTTTTAGTTAACCTCTACTGAGTGCCAATCAAGTATGCTCTATCTAAGGAGATTAGAAATTTATCTTCAGTTGTTTTTTTAAAAAAATGTTTCTTCAAAAATCTATTTTGGGTGGGAGCTCTCTGGTTCACACATCTGTATACAGTTGGTGTTCATGTTGTCAAAGTCTCCAGAATAAATGTAACGTTCCTTCTAAAAGGGGTGTAGGCGCTTTGAGTGGCGCATGAATACTTTCTGGGCTTTGCGTGTCATTTATTGCACTCTGCTGATAATTTACTAAATGGTACCCTTGAGATGAAAGAACTGGATGTGTCCTTGTAAAGTACCAAACTTGCTCACTGGGAGTAATTACAAATTGGGAGAAATGGGTGAACTATTATATATTATTGTTCATATTTTTTTTTAAATGTAAGCATTAAGGAAGGTAGATAGGCCTGATTCTGTCTCAGTTGATATCTTGTTCTCACCAAAATAATATAATTAAGGATATTGTAGACATAAAAGAATCAATTTCATATATAATTGATATTGTTTCAAATACCGTGCCTTTTGAGATTAATATCCAGCCTTTTGAAAGTCACTTGGGTCCTCATTGAATATAGAGCCAGAATGGCAATTGGCCAACAGGGCAACATCTTCTAAGAAGCCTCTGATTAAAAGACTTGACAAGATTAACCCTAAAAACCTCATTGTTCAAAGATACAGTGTCCTCCTTCGCTCTGTGTAGCTTGATTTAATTTCTAACTTTTCTAAAATATTATATTTCCATATATATACTTTTAAAGAAGTAATTTGTATAAAACTCAATATGATAGCCATGTATTTATTTTCTCTATATAACTGAGTAAAAAACATATATATGCAAACAAACTCTTCCATGAAAAACTAGAAAATTCTCTGTACTGTTTGAATAAGACAATCCCAATGTACTCTTTGTAATACACACAGAATGACTGTTATCAGATTATACTCCTCTATTCTGGAGGCTGTCTTTCAGGTATGAGTAAAAGTATAATGGAATCTGTTTCCAGAAAAAAAGTATAATGACCTCTAAGTAACTTCATGAAGTAAGGTCCATATTCCATGTTCTTCTGCAGAGAACACTTGTAATATTCGGTCATAGAGTAGAGAAGGATAACATTTCTCCTTCAGAACACCTAGATGTACCCTGAAGGACTGAGTGGGTCCATATCATAATTTTTTGTGAATTACATATTCCTGTTTGTAGGCCTAACCCTCCAACCCTCCAAGCCCCCATTTTTCTTCTTTCTGGAAACTTTGACCATTCTTGTCCTGGAAAGAGATTATTGTCCCTCAACATCAAGAAAATAGAGGAGGCTTATTTCTTTGTTTTGGAAAAATTGAAGACTTTAAGACTTCCTAATATAGAGAATATCTGGCTGTGTGTTTTTCAGACCACTTACTGTCCTCTGCGGTGATGAACAGAATCCAAGAACTATGTGCACTGCCAAATCCATTGGAGGCCACCAACCGAAATTCGTACTCTGTGTACGGTTGGAGATCTCGCACTTCATAGCTTAACGATGCAGAAGGATTGGAAAACAACCTATATGGGAAAGAAATTCTAGAATTAAGAAGCTTTAGACATTCCAAGGAATAAAAAACAAATACAATCTTATAGTAAAGAATTTTCAGGGCATGTCAACATACCTCTCAGTGCTGCAATTTTCTGTCATCGCGTGATATCTCTTTTAAAATAAGCAGTCCTTTGGCTAAGGGTTTGTATTATTGCATTTATATGAGATGTAAATTCTAGTAGTAGCATGGAGTGAATTCTAGTCTAGTATTGAGACTGATTGCCACAGGGAATTTGTAGAATAAGTATTATAATTTTGTAGCCATAGTCAGACAGCAGATTTTGTGGGGTTCAGGTGTGTGCCTGCTCTTGGCAATACATATGCTCATGAAAAGTTAAGGGTGAAGGAATCTTACTTTAAGCCTCTATAAATGAAAAATTTGCAAAGCAAATAATGATCTCCTAGGGTGTTGCTTTTTGTTTGTTTGTTTGAACTCTGAAAAGGAGGCTTTTATTTGTTGCCAATGAGAACTGACCTATTGTTAAAAATTTAAGATACAGTGAATTTATGGCTACGTTGTAAAACCCAGGTGACAGTTAGAAGGACAGACGAAGTAGAATGCTTACTCTAGAAACCAGTGGGTGGAGTTGCCGGGCCTCATCTGGAGTTGGTATCTGGGAGAGCCGGGGGCGTTGTTCCGAGCTGGTGTAGACCAGACAACCTGAAGACTGGTTGGAGTGGCAGATGAAAGCCTCGGAGGCAGCACGCCATCTGGAGCTGTCGAAAAACACAGATGAATTAGAGCAGAGAAAACTGTGGAGAACATATGCTGGATGGAATCGAAATGCTCCATATACTGGAAAAACTGTTCCTCAGGATCAACAACAATGTTAAACATGGTCCATTTAATTTAACATTTTCATTCCGGAACTACTGTACTTCCTTATTGTTCATTTCAACACAATTACATGAGTATTTCCATCTTAAAAGCCACCCCCCCCCCCAAACAGCAAGACAGATGAGCACGCAGCACATCCCCACCTGTACTTCTGTTTCTCTAATTGAAAACATGGAGGGGATTTAATGAAGCAAATATTAAAGTACCTTTTTAATTTAACTCTTTGTTCAACAATCAAGCAACTGAACAGTGAAGGAGTCCGGATCTTTTATTTCTTCCATTGACGTCACCCATTGTTTACTTAATCACACCACGACCATGAACACAACTGGATTTTTTTTTTGAGGAAGGTTTATTAAAATTGTATTTTTCTACAAAGAAAGTAGCACATTCCAGCCTTAATTCTCACTTATGAAAATATAAAAACTAAGCTTCTTTCCTCATGTGCTTTATATAGTTGGTTGCCCCTTCTCACAGTGATGCTGCCTTTATTCAAATATGTTACAAGTTGGGGCATAGACTTTTTCTAGTCTAGTTGAATCTCTGGCAATTCTTCCTGAAGTCAGCATACTTGCTTGATATAATCTGTTAGGGAAATCTATCTGGATAGTTGTAGAAGGCCTAAAAGAAATGAGTGAAGCCTATTCTATTACGAAATTAAATTTAAAAAATGGACAAGAAGACTCTGGCTATTAAATAAATTTTTCCAACAGGTATAACTTGAATGAACCTCTCATATCAGAGTGTGTTCCAAAGCTAGTCAGAAACTCAAAAGCAAATTAAGCACAGTTCTGTGCCTTTGGGAAAATCACCAGGAAACTCTGAGCTTATGTTTCTTGTCTTTAAAATGGGGATAATATTTTGCCTTTTTAGGATTGCTGTGAAGACCAGAGACAATGTAAATAAAGCACCTTTTATTGGGTCCTGGTAATTATTAATTGTTAGCTATTGTTATTATACTGGACTAATCCGAACTTCCCTTAGCATAATTTAAGTACTACTATAATGCAATTTTTGATTATTGTAATATAAGTTCTTATTGACCAAGGATTACTAGAGGCCATTGCTGAAGGAGGAGAAGGAATCAAAACAATGAAAACAACTATCAGGATTCATTTTCAACTTTCATTTATACATAACTTGATGCAGTGTGTGACTTTTATATACCCTCCAATTTGGGAGAACTGGCTTATGAACCATGAGGCTAGTGAATGGCCATGGATGAGAATGGAAGAATTAGATTCCATGTCTCATCAGTCTGTTGTTAGGGTTCTGAATTCATTGATACTTCACTAATTTATTCAGTAAACACTTATTGAGCCTCTACTCTGTGCAAAGTAGTGTTCTTTGTGTATATGTGAGTCAACCCTCAGTTGACATGACCCCTGACCCTACAGAACTTATGTAATCGGAGAGAGCGAGTGATGAACAAATAGATACCGATGACCCTACCAGATGGCACTAAGTGCTCAGGTGAAGACTAAAGCAGGGTAAGTGGAGAGAAAGTGAAAAGGAGTGCAGATTTTAGTTATTACACAACAATTCAGATTAGACAGGAGAGCCATAGGAAGAACATGTCATTAGGTGACATTAGAGCAGAGACCTCAGTAACATAAGGAGGTGGTCATGAGAATGTCTACCTGAATGTCTACCTGCCGTTTGGAGGAACAGCAATCCAGCCAAAGAGCAGGCAGGGCAAAGGCAGCGAGGAAGGGAAAGCACTGGCTGTGTGTAACAAGCAGTGGAAAGAAGCCAGCGTGACTGAAACTAACTCAGGAGAGGAAGAAGAAGAGAAGAAAACCTGGAGAGCTAGGCTCGGTCTAGATATCTCTAGAGCCTTCTTAAGGCTACACCTTGAAAGTCAAAGTAAAGGCTTTGGACTCCATTTTAAACGGGGTTGGGAGCCACGGCAGGGTCTTAATCAAGGAAATGTCATGATTCTAAACAAATAAAGGCCACTCTGGCTAAGTAAGAGTGACTTTCTAAGTTGAAGAGAGAGGGAATTCTTTAAAAAGCGAAAGCTTTTCTTTCTAAATTTTGGAAGTATAGTTTTAACATCTGTTACAACCCATCACAATTATTCCTCAATCACAATCATATAATTATACAGATTTGGTAATTATTGATCAGGGTAGATAAGCTAAGAGACAGACACAACTGAACTAAAATAAAATGTCTACTCTGATTCCCTGTGAAAAAAAGCAATAAACAAATACAAATATCTCTCTTTTTTAAAATTTACAATTAAAAAATTATTTATTTTGGTTACTAAATTGAAAAAATTTACACTTCTATTTAAAAATTTATGTAAATAAATTTAAATATTTTAGGGAGCTAGATAATGTTAGTTTTCCAAAGGAGACTGGATTTAGGAGTCAGATAGCTAAAGTTTCAAATCTCATCCTCACCAATTCAGTTCACAAAATTCAAAGCTGATTACATTTTGGCAAGTTCTTAACCTCACTGATGTAAAGTCATTTCATTTATAAGTGTACGGCCAATAATACTGACTCTGTAGAGTTTTTAAAGAAGTTAAATTTGTAGCAATTAACTAAAATGGTGCAAGGAGCACAGTTTACTTCTTGGTAAATTCTGGTGTGTGTACCCTTGTGAAGCCACAGACTTTTGTCCCAGGATGGTAATGTGTAGATAGATAGATAGATAGATATGTAGATAGATAGATAGCTAGATCAAGGTAATAAGCTTTAGTGAAATTAATGAGTAAAATTAACAAAAGTATTTTTAAATAGAGCCACACTTAAAGAATCTGCAAATTGTTTTTCTTGGTCTAGGCACAGATTAATAAATTAAATGCTCATCAGTAAGAATAAATGCCAAAAGAATAGTTACCTGCTAATGAAAAATTAATCTGCATTTGATCATTTCTTTAAACATTTAAGCAATAATTTCATCGAGATTTCTTTATAATGGTACAACCTCTACCTTAAACACTGGATCAAATATTCATAAACCATGAATTATGACAGTGTGGCTAGCCAATTAAATATCTGAACTTGTAATAAATTAAAACTTCATATACTCCTTAATTTCAAATAACCTTCAAGTTGCCTTCAAAAAGGCAAGATCAAGGAATTTATTTTTTAGAGTAACTAAATGTTTAGAGACAGTGAATACAAATTGTTAATCTTTTTATGAAAATTTTCCATAATAAAAATTATTTTCAGGTAATAGTAACTCAATTTAATAGAATATTTGTTCCTGCAATAAGTTCAAAATATCTTAAAGAAAATTCTTCTTAAATGTTATGATTTTTAGGGAAAATAAAAATGTTAAGGAAAATAAAAATGTGTTGTAGTAGGTCGCAGGTTTTAAGATACATATAATTTATTTCAACTTGCTATTAACTTTGTCTTTCACATCCACATGTGGTAGGGAAACTGGATATAGTGTTTTATGACAAAATAAATTTTCAGAAAAATGTACAATCTTAATTTTACAAGGTATAAATTACTCATTCCTTAAATTATAACCTTTCAGTTCGAATCGGGCTTGAGTTGTCAGAATACCACTTTACACACAAAAAACTAAGTCAGGGAGGCATGGGGAGAAGGCTGGAAGCAGGGAAGTTACCTATTGCAGTCATCCAGGCTAGCAGATGACAGCAGCTTACATTCAAGTGCCAGCAGTGGAGATGGGGGCATTAGTTTGCGGTTCAGTTGACTATGGCATGTGTCGCTGATAGACAATAAAGGAGTCAAAGGTGATGCCAATGTGTTCGGCCCAAGCACCCAGGTGACTGGCACCTGAGAGGAGAAATGGGATAGGGAGGGGATCAAGAGTTCTCTTTTGTCCACATTACATTTAAGAGCTTTCTTACACAACCACAGTGGCTACACCAAGCACGAAGTTGCAGATGTGAGTCTGGATAGGAACTGTGGATCAATGTCCATGTGGTATTTCATGGCCGAGACGTGATGAAGTGAACGAGGGGGTGAGTGTAAATAGAGCGAATGTAGAAGAGGTCTGAGCAGTGAGGTCTGGGGTCCTCCAAAATTTTGAGGGGTTGGGGGAGGGGGAGGTCTCTGCAACAAAGGAGATTTACTTACGGGAGTGAGCAGTGAGGTAGGGGAGAAGCTAAGAGAAGGTGCACTCTGGGAGCCAAGTAAAGAAAGCATCTCCGAAAGGAAGGCCTGATCGACTCCATCAAATGTGCTGAGTTTAAGGAAGGAAGAGACTAAGAATTAAGCTTTGCCTTTGGCCAAGTGGATGTGACCTTGTCAAGAACAGACGCAGTTCAGTGGTGGGCGTGGCAGTTTGATTCGGGAAAACTGAAAAGAGAATGAGAGGGAAGGCAATGAGTGGGTAGAGTGAGCCTAGAAGACTCCTGAGGGATTTTGTTTTAAAGGCGAGAAGAAAATGGGGCAACACTTAGAGAAGCTTCTGGTATCAGACGAAGGCTTTCTAGACACTGGGAGAGGTTGCAGCGTTTGCATCCTTCTTGGAATGACCCAGAAGAGATTAGGGGAAATGATGATGTAGGAGAAGGAAGAATAATTAATCGCCAAAGCAAAGTCCGTGTGTGTGAGAGAGAGACGAGCCAATGCACGTGCCAACTGAATTGAGAGCTGGTGCACGTGGGCTGTCGAATAGAGGAGGGATAGCCCACCACTGTGCAGAAGTGAATACATGCTGCAGATGTAGAGTTAGGTAGATCTGGTGATGGGAAAACAGCAAAGGTCTCTTCTGATGGCATCTGTTTTCCCAGTGAGCAAAATAAAAGCAAAGGCATCGCTCTGTGCCAAAGTGTGGGAGTGAACTGGTTGCTTGAACAGAGAAGAAATGGTATGAAGTAGTTCTCTCGGGTAGTGGAAATAGGACATACCTAGGAAAGGCAATAATGTGGCTGTCCAGGGCCAGATACCCAGTAACTTAACTATAAATCTTTGGATTGAGGGACATTCGTTGCCAAAAGACTTTTTAATTGATATTTTGTCTGTGAGTATGAATACTTATAACCATGATGATTTCTTATTTGATATATATTCTTTCATTGATGTATAACAAATGCACACATATCAAAAGAGCCTGGACAAAAAGTAATGTGCAAATTGCATATAATGTATAACATATAAAACCATGTCCCTCATTTGATTGTTTTTTGTCTAACTTTTCTGTTAAGGTATATAATATCACTGAGAATCCAAATTCGGAATAAGAATCAGCTCTGATAAGTCATCAGCATGAAAAAAATTAGAGTTTTAAATATTTACACAAAAATCCTTCAAGTGTTAAAAACTGCATTACCATGCTGTCGGGAAAGAAAAAATGCCCAGAAGATGCTCCGTAATAATAATAATAAAGTATCTTGGATTCTCTTTTGAGTGATAACAAGAAAATGTGCTCCGTTAAATTGGTCACACTCCGATTATATAAAATCCCAAAATATTTCCAAACAAAGTGATCATCTTAAATTATTGACATATAACTATTCATTCTACATGCTTTCAGTAACACTGAATTCTGGCAACGTTTTTTCCCCCTCCGGTTAACCCCTTTTATCCTAGACCTATTCCTCTGAGGGTCTTTAGCATCAAAGCAATAACTGGGAACCAGCCATAATTCCACCCCTGGTTTCTTAACGCAAGAGCCATGTATCTATCAGCTTGATATACTGTCTCCAAGATGCTATGTTGCTCAAAAAGCTTCTCTCAAGTTTAATATGACCCTCACGAGGCAAGCACTCCACAACCTCGTGAATCAACACATCTTGTCCAGTAAATACTAATTCTACAAAGGCAACTGGGCTACCTCAATCTATAAATTCAAGGGAAGGGGGTTTTTACTAAAATTTCAAATTTAACCTTTTTTGGAAGGCAAAATGCATATAGAACATTAAGCAATAAATTAAATCACAGAGTGGACTAGTCTAGATGGTATAATCTTTTGAATGTCTGATTGCATTAAACTTTTATATGATGTACACTTGTAGACTCTTCCCTAAACAAACAAACAAAATGCCCCAAACATTTGATCCATACAGATTTATAGCACTCTTGGGAGGAACTCTAAAAAGCAAAAACAGAGGCTTGTTTTTCATGTGGCCAGGGACTACCAAAGCTATAGTGACCAGAAGAAGAAATTTGTGGGGAAAAAATGAATTCACATTTTTTGCATATTCACATTCAAATATGCTTCACATACATACCAATGTCTCAGGACAGCCCACCAACTTGTTACTACTACAGTGTGATTTGGAGGTGTATGAGTGTGCATTTCAAAATACTGGAATAAAATGCTGCATTAAGGTATCAAAGAAGTCTATAGTATTTTGTATTAAATTCACACCTGTAATAAAGGATATTGAATGCCACTCTGCACAAGGTTCTTTGCTGGGGGTAGGGAAAGGGCAGAATAAATAGAAAGGGGGATTAGATCACCGACTTCTTATTTAACAGAGAGACAAGACATGAGTCAAATAGCACAGAATGTGTACAGAGCATAAAAGACGTGTAAGTGCTTCAGGAGTTTTAGAAGTTAGAAATTCACAATATGCACTGGACCTTGGCTTTCAGAGGAACAGACACGGTCATGGGGCATTGCTAAGTAGCTCACATGGTGTCACCATGTCCTCAGCCTAATTCCATTGCCCAGGACTCCCATCACCTCTGCTCGTGCTCATTCCAAGCAGATGTCATGCTTTCTACTGGTTTCACTTAAAATCTGACTTCAGCCCAGCTCACACTACTCTCTCATTTCAGAGATTAGATGGTTGGCATCCTCATTTAGGTTTCCCTGTTAACATAAGAGAAACCATGGCCTTTCATCTATATGCATCCTGGCTGCATCGCTGAATAGCCTGGCACATAGTCAAAAATCCCTGGATTACACATTTTCCTCTCATTTTCTGAAATAGCTACATATGAGCAAGGATTTTAAATTCTAGTTTCCAGAATGGAAAATTAAAGTTCAGACACATCTATTGAGTCGTTGAGTCATAAACAAATTGAAAACAGAAGGCAAGACTCCATTTCCCGTCACTAAACCATATGTCATTAAAAAAGATATTAATTATGAGGAATATGCAGATGTGCTAACAAATGGACAGCCAACCTTGAACACAAGGATGTACAAATAGAGCAGCATTAAACAGTGACAAGTAGGTTAAAACAGATTTAATGTTAGCGAAAGAGACTCTCATAAGAGTTAACTTTTGGAACACATACTGTGTGCCAGGTTCTTTAACATGATTATTTCCAATCCTTATAAGAGAGAACAAATATTAAACACATTAAATAAATATGAAAAAAACCATTTACAATATTAAGCAGATTAGTTTTCGTAAAGGTTGGATTTATTTTCTGTCCAAGTCATATTCTTCAATAGTACTTTCTGGTCTTATTTCTTTATCATAGCATCTCATTATTTATGAGGAACTTCACACAGAACTACTAGTATGAATTTGCTAGTTCTCAAGAAGGAGTCAAAGCCCACAGAAATTCAATGAAATACAAAATGGAGAGGTCTTTACATTAGTAAGAGAAATAGATTTTTGAAAATTAAATGTTACCTAGAGGCATGTCATGGAAGTGATCTTTGACCACAGAAAGGTCAAAGCATTTTGAATTTGGAGGGCAGATAGCTTAAACGCTACCAAGTCTAACTTCCCACCAAATAAAGGTTTCTTGCCTAAAACATCCCAAACAAGTGACATTCAGGTGTCTGTTCATTACCAGTGATAGGAAAATAGTTGCTTTGTAAGTCACCCCATTATATTATTGTTCTTCTTGTTGGTTAGTTCTTTCTGAGGGAGAGCTAAAAACTATATTATTTCTACAAAACTTAGGGTGAATACAATCTTTTGCCCATATCGGGACCTTCTGAGAGCAAAACAGGGGACTGTAAATAACCAACATGGGTGAATTGAGCTGCAGCAGGCATGAATTGGGACCATCTTGGGCAGTGGGTACATGTGGTTGTTCATGCTAGTGACACTGAACTCTTTGGGACCTCGTCTGAGTCACGCTGATCCCCGAGAACAAGCCATCACTACCGTTAGGGATAGAACTTCAGGCATTTTTAACCACTCGTCCTCTTTTCCACTAAATTTCCCCATTTCCGGTTAAACATCTCTGCTCCCTCCAATGAGTTTCATATAAGAGGATTCCTCAACCACTATCTAGCCTTGTTACCTGATTTGGATGTGTTCCATTTTGATAATGCCCTTTCAAACCATCAAGCCTTATGCCTAAGCTAAACCTTCCCTGTGCATTCTGACCAGGGCAGGACACAGGCATACTCTGACTTTCCTTCCTTCAAGTGACGCGGCTGAAACCTCACTGAGCATCTGAATTTTGGCCTGCTTGATGTTGGAGGTTCATCACTGTCATTCAGGTTGGCTGTGTGGTTGATTCAAAATGGTCTTTGGATAGCTAAAGATGCCAAATCAATGATTTTTCAATGGACACATAGAATCTCGGAGGAATGTTATTAAAGAAGCAAAGTATTTAAGTAGATATCGTAGTGCCTAGGACAGTGCTTTGTATATGAAAGATGTCCTGTAAAAATGGACAGAATAAATGGATGAATAAATGGATAATGGATGAGTTGGTAAGAAGAAAGATGTGCAAGAAGAAATCTTTAACCTAGGACCCTAATAATTGTTAGGATCCAGACCGTATTTCCCATTTACAAATACAGACTCAATTATCTGAAAATGAATGCTTTTTTCAACATAAAAGAGATTAATTGCTTGGAAAATAACTAACACAGCAAACATCAAATTAGATCTGAAATACCACTTTACAAAACATTCATTTTATCACTGATTTCTGTCAATGTCTCTGTTTCACAGATGTGAAAACTGAGGTTAGAAAAAGTTAAGCAACATGTCTGAAGTACGTGACTAGTAAACAGCATCCTATAGTTTCATACACGTCTCTTCCATTCCCAAGACCATAATTCATCTCCCAACACCAAGGTGAAGCTTAAATTTAAGTCCAGCCATTGCTTTTCCCTATAGTACGCCAAAGTAATGGTAATATAAGCTACTTGAGAGCAGAGATCTTTTCACTTCTTTTTGTAAACTTTAGAGCACTTAAATTTTGAGAATTCAATATTGCTCATCAAATAAATATTAAAGAAATGCTAAAATTTAGTTCTTGCAGAACAGAGCCCCCTTTTAAAAGCATGTATTCTTCTAACTATAAAATAACGCGGCCTTCCCTGGTGGCGCAGTGGTTGAGAATCTACCTGCTAATGCAGGGGACATGGGTTCGAGCCCTGGTCTGGGAAGATCCCACATGCCACGGAGCAACTAGGCCCGTGAGCCACAACTACTGAGCCTGAGCGTCTGGAGCCTGTGCTCCGCAACAAGAGAGGCCGCGATAGTGAGAGGCCCGCGCACCGCGATGAAGAGTGGCCCCCACTTTCCGCAACTAGAGAAAGCCCTAGCACAGGAACGAAGACCCAACATAGCAATCAATCAATCAATCAATCAATAAATCTTTAAAAAACAACGCATGTTCATGGTAGAAAATTTGAAAATTACCAAGCAAATGAAGAAAACAGTTATCCATAATTACACTACACAGAAATAGCCATTGTTATACTACTATAGAGTTCTTCCTGTCTTTCTTCTCTCTGTATATATAGTTAAATATATATATAATATATCATTTGAAATGATTATGCTGAATATTTTTAATATGTTATTTTGTAAACTTTGCTCACTTTACAGTGTATAGTGAAAACTCCCCATGTCATTAAATAGTTTTTAGTAACATAACTTTTCAAAATAATTGCATGTAACATTTTTATAAATGTAGAGTTTTCACTTAAAGCTGATATTGATATAGAATGATATCATTTTCAGTATTATAAATAATATTCAGAGTATCCTAATAAATGCACATTTTGTTTTGCTTTTTAGAATTGTTGAGTCAATAGGAATGAGTATTACCACCATTTCAGATATAAGCTGATAAACTGCTTTTCAGAAAGTTGTGTTTACTTATACTCCTATAGTAAGGTATGAATGATTCATTTTCCAGTATCCCCATCGAAATGAGTATTTCATATATGTGTGTATTTATGTATACCTATGCATATATAATACACAATAATGTAACTATAGCATTAGAAACATTATTATATAATTATGTTATTTAAAATACATATAATAATATAAAATATATACATTTAACATTATATTACATAAATATACTGTATAATTACATAAAATATATAAATTTAGTATTATTTTAGATATATTATAAGATAATGGTATGATATAATTACATATAATTTATATAAAGTATGTATATATATAAAATATATAATCTATTAAGTCAGCAAATAATTAAAAGGCAACTACTTATATGCCAGGCACTGTCCTATGCTCTGAGAATACAGTGATGAACAAATTAAAACAGTTTTATTAAGGAGAGAGAGACAATAGAAAAAAAAAAAGAAATAGAATCATTTCTTTTTTTCCCCCACTTTTTATGAGTTCTTTTTTTTCCCCAGCTTTATCGAGGTATAATTGACAAATAAAACTGTATATTTAAAGTATACTGTGGGATGAATTGACAGATGTAGACATTGTGAAGTGATTAACACAAACAAGTTAATTAACACATCCATCACCTCACAGTTACCTTTTGCGTGTGTGTGTGGTGAGAACGTTTTAGCAAATAAGAAGTAGTTCTAATGTAAGGGATTGGGAGTGATGAGGGAGGAGGTGAGGGCAAAGTTGATACTTTAGGTGGGGTGGGGGGGGAGATCATATTTGAGCTGAGACTTATGAATCACTGGGGGACGCACATCTCGGGCTGGCCCAAGACAGGGGCACACTTGGCCTGAGCCTTGAAGGCGGTGTGGCTTGAGCACAGCGAGTGAGGCAGAAACTGGGAGGAAAAATGTACAGAGGATTTGGTGATGGAACAGAGGTGGGGACGCAGAGGGAGCAAGAAGCCTGAATCCTAAATTTCAGGTCAGGGTGACTAACTAAGATGAGATCGTTTTCTGAGATGGGTCTACTGGGGAGGAGGGTTTGGTACGCACTGCATTCATTTGACCTTATAATTGGACCATGAATTAGAAGGTGTGAGTATTGCATTACTTTTACACTTCCTTGTGATTGCTCTAAGTGCCAGGCTGGGACTCAGTCATGGGTATTTTGATTTAAAACTCCATCTTTTTTCTTGTTTACCATGCAGCCTCCTGAAAACCCACTTCCTGGTTCATGGATGGTAACTTCTTGCTGTGTCTTCACATGGTGGAAGAGGGCAAGGGGGCTTTTTGGGGTCTCTTTTATAAGGGTACTAATCCCATTCATGAGGGCCCCACCCTCATGACTTCCCAAGGTCCCACCTCCTAACACCATCACATTGGGGTATAAGGTTTCAACATATGAACTTGAGGATGACACAAACATTCAGACTATAGCAGATAAGTGACTTGCACAAGTGCATATAGCTAAGAAGTGGTTGAACTGCTGTTTGAATCTAGCAACTTGTCTCCAAAACCCAAACTCCTAACTGTTATTTTAAGCAACGCCTTTTAAAAGTGACTCAGTAAGCCAGAATCTTGCCCCTACTTACACGCACAGAAAGGGTTTTGCCTCCTTTCCCTGCTTCTTCCCCATCTGTCCTCAGGAGCCCAAAGAACCAATTCTGAGTGTGGGTATTGCTTTGAGGAGTGGAGAAATCTTATAGCTAGGAGGTTTGGAATGAAGACATTTTTGAAGCTTATTTTTTTTTTTAAATGATTATGTCATTTAAATCTTGAGGGGTAGAGATTTAAATTTAAATTTGGGGGTGGAGATTTGGAAAAATTGTCCCTGTCTTCCTTAGTCTGTCTCAGTTTCTCAAGGATTTTTTTCCCCTCTCTTTTCAAGGTACCTTTGGCTCTCAGATCTCCCAGAAAGGTCTCCAGAGAAAAACAGAAAAACAAGATGCTTAGCAAGGGCTACAGGTTTTATGGATCCAAGTTAAAAAAATGATGACATTCTCTCAAGGTTGTCACCAGGGTCATAGAGAAGTATTTAGGACAAAAGCCCTGTCTAGAAAGCATGTGCATAAAATAAAAATTTTGTAAAAAATCCATCATTTACCTCTTAGCCCAGTGACAAAACATTATGGAGTATGTCGTTGAATAAAGCCTGAAGATGGTACTTTTATCTTTGATCTTTCACTGACTCATTTGGGTCTACATTTCTGAGAGAAACCCAAAACCTCACCAACATTTTACTGGTGTGAGACTACCTCAATCAAAATTGGTGTAAATGTTTGTCAAAAGTTACACAAAACCCAACTGGCAGATCTCACATGGCTCCAGTAATTGTTCTTCATGAAATGAAAAATTATCCCCATGTTCACTAAGAATGCTTTATTTAGAATGGAAAAGAAGCAGGAATATCCCTAGTTACAGTTTATAATAAGAGTAATATAGAAAGGGGCAGCAGGGGTGAGTCAAGGGCACCAGAATAAAAAGACACCACTGAATACTAATTGCTATTGACCATTTTGAGAAATGAAAGATTCCACTTCATATTAGCGTCCATAGGACCAAGGCAACGTACCTCTACCTTCATTTCTCTTCGTGGTTTAAGATTAAAGAATTGCTTAAGATTACTCTGCAAGACCGTTTCAGTGAATTTGTTAACCAGGAAACCTCAGACAGAGGGAAGTCATCCTCCGTTAATTTTGAAATACCCCAAAGCTGCGAATGATGCAGCTCACCGTGCTCAGAGAAAAATACAGACTTTGAATTTCATTACATACATTATTTGTTCAACTGGGAGTGGAACTGTCTCTTTGTCAGACTAATTAGAGGCCCTAACGTTGGTGGTCATAATGTCCAAAAGATTTTTTTTTTGTTACATCTCAAGCCACCAACCAGATTTTATTCTTTTTCCTTGGAGAGACTTCCTTGATTTAGACACTCTATTTAAGCCTTTGCTTTTGACATTTGAGTTCCTCTTAGTATTCCTAAGAGTATTTCTTAGCCTTCCTATTATTTTGAACACCATCCTACTCGTCCAAATTAGTTTCCAGGCAGCACAGATTAAATTATTTTTCCCTGAAAATCTGATTACTTGGGCCCTTTGTGTAGAGGATTGGTTATAAAAGTCATCTTAAAAATGGGGTTGGACCTAATATTCAAGTTGATTAATTAATTACTCAAATAATAACTAGATCTAGCCTTAAAACACTCAGATTATATATCGGGCCTCCCTTACCTCAATGGGCCGTTAATTTCACATTCTCTATTAGGAAGACTAAAACAATAGTCATCAGCAGGATGAAAAATGCTGAGACTTCTAAGAACTGATTTCAGATCATAAATAGTAGAGTTAGAATCTGAATTTGAGAATATAAAACGATGCTCATTTGACCACAATCATGATCAATAACTATGTGTAACTAAGTTTATGTGATTCAAATCCATAATCAGACTATTAGTGAGTTATTTGTTTCTAGTAATTTAGCCACACAAGTGCTAAATTGTATAGCGCTGGTATCAGAAAGTATATGGAATTAATACCAAGGAATTTTGTCAGTTTTAGGTTTATATACCTGGGGAATTCAGAAGTAGAAAATACATGTATTAATATTAATAACACTTCTTTAATGTATATGTAGCACAAATTACAATACCTACTTTTGAAGACTAGCATGGTAATCAAAACATAGCTTTGCCTAGAAGAAAGCATAGATCATCCCCAATTCCCAAGAATCTTCAATTAGTAATTTCAAAAATGATTATTAGGTATATTGCATAAACATGACAGGATCCACCTGCACCTTAAAAGTTTAATTCAAATGTTTCCTTTACTTCAGGAATCAGTAGCCATTAAAAAGGGGGTGCTAGTTTG
Source organism: Balaenoptera musculus (assembly GCF_009873245.2). Classification (NCBI taxonomy): domain Eukaryota; kingdom Metazoa; phylum Chordata; class Mammalia; order Artiodactyla; family Balaenopteridae; genus Balaenoptera; species Balaenoptera musculus. The sequence continues at coordinate 170,311,516 of NC_045785.1, read as the reverse complement.
TTGCTACCCATTCTGGTCACTTATGGTTGGAGGATATACCTTTGCGAAGTAATACACAATTACTATGTGACCAGCATTATGTTATATTCTTTGCATGCATTTATCATACATAATTCCCTCAGTGTCAAACTTATGAGGTACTTACTACCATTTCTCCTGCTTTATGGCAAGAAAAAAATGAGGCAAAGCATATATGATTGTATAACTTAATTTCTTAATTTGAACCCAATCTGGTTGATTTTAGAATCCATGCTCTTAATCACAAGGGTAATTTGCTTGTGTGTGAGTGTATATATGTGTGTAGGAATTACAGATAAACAGAGGAGATAAAGAATATGGTACTTTTGTGTGTATCATTTTTATCCTGTATACAATTTTTTTCTCCCTCAAGCAACTTCTAATCTCATATTTTCTCAGGAACTAAGAATTGGCAAATGTTATTTTTTTATTTGTTTTCTAAGCAAGGAAGGATTGACAAAAAGAGAAAAGTTAACTTCAGATTATCAAGAATGTTTCACCGGACAAATGTATTTAAATTTTAGAGATTTAAATACATTAAATACAAATGTATTTAAAATTTAGAGATTTTAGCCTAGCCAGCATCAATTCACTGATTCTACAGTAAGGACTGTGTTTGGCCATGTCACCAACAGACAGAATAGCAGAAATAACTGTACGTTTTATTAAAAACCTGTTTTTGTCTCTCTCTCTTTTTTTTAATCTTAAACTCTAATTTAGTTGTTGTTCCCTTAGGTACAAAGTACACAGTTCATAATTCATTTGATATAAAATGTCAGTTTAGATTTTTGCCTGTCTTTGATACATGAGAAAAAACATGTACATTTCAATTTCCTCAATGCCAGAAATACCAGGAACAACCCCCCGCTGTGCGTCTCAGAGACCTCTGTGTTAAATTAAACATCAAGATCCCGAAACTGTGGGGAAGGAGATTTCCAAGACAGAGAGTACAAATACATGAGACAGAGGGAGACAGCTAATGCCTTTCCTATCAGTGGCGTGATATCTCCCAGAGAGCATCTTTGATTCTCAAATTAGTCCTCACTTATAATTTAATATACCACAACCAGTCTGCTGTTTCCTTCCATGTGGCTTTCAGAGGCGATGGTTGGAATCATCAAGGAAAATAAACATTTTGATGTTTGGGGCTTGGTTTAATTTTCAACCTAACTAGTGATAGTTTATGTATATTCTGTGCTTATTATTATGTGTCACGCTTTCTATTCTTTAAAAAAAATAGTCAGGCACTTACTTCTATGCCAGCTGATCTTCCCAGGGCACACACATCCTTTCCCCCTTAACCAAAACCCACTGAGGATGGTTATGTGATGACAAAATCACTTTTCAGATGAACAAATTGAGGCCTAGAGAGGAGATAACTTTCCCGGGGTCACGTGATCAATAAATGAACACGCTGGGGATGGTGGGTGGTGGTGAAGTTCAAAGTTAGATAGTTTGACAGATGCTGCAGTCAACGTGCTTAACAAATACACAGTTTAAGACACACACTTCCTTGATTTAGAGAGTCAAACATGTGAACGAGATTCAAGCCTTCTTTTGTGGATATACCCTCAACCTCAGGCTTTCATGAGGAAGGTGGTCCTCCTTGCTGAGGGCCCAGAAGACACAGAAGGTCCTTCCTGAGACCACGTCAGGGAACGATTCCCCTACATGCTCATACTGTTCATACTGCTGGGCTCGCCAATATTCCACGTGGAATTAAGCGTCCTCATCTGACTGATGTGCTTTTAATCTGTTCTTGAAACATTGTTTTAGCATGGGGAGAAAAAGATTCATTCATTCATTCTTTTTTACAAATATGAGCTTTCTTGCTCTTTCTATGAATTTTAAAAAGTTTTCCAAAATTAACATCATTAGATAAATTCAGACTCTCTTTATAAGAGTGTAAATTATGTACAATCAGAAGATCACATCTATTCCTTTCCCTTGATATATAGAGAGCATTAACACAGGAAATTCAATTTTAATATAGGCCCAAAGAGAGGACAATTTAGTAATTAGCAATAACGACACCATTCTTACACACTAGTGTTTGGGATAAATGTATTTTCACAAGTTCTAATGAGATTGTCTGTTGTACACCTACACAAAAGCCTCTGCACCAGCAATTCAAATCTGAAAACTTAAATTTTCTATTACGAGCCAAAGAAAGAAGTGTACATTTTCACTCATGTCCCTTGAGAGCTAAAAATTGAGAAAAAGAAAAATTTTCAGAAAAGTTAAATGCGTCTTTTCTCCTAAATAGATAAATATGAGGTTCTTTTAATATTCTCTTCTTCTAACTAGAGTTTATCTTAGATATAAAGTCATGGGGGAATATGAAAGAAGTTGGTCAAAATACTTGGTGGGCAAGTAAGTATCTGTATCCACACACTGGGAAAGGATGTTCCAACTGGTCAACTCCATAACATTGCTTCTGCTTAGTGCTTCTTTGTAAGGCTATAAAAAGTCTGCTTTAACTGAATTTTCTTCTTCTCATTAGATTGTAAACTTTAAGCATTTTTGGGTCATGAAGACAAGTGAGAACAGCTCTCTAGTTCACTGGCAACAGGTTCTGAACACCTGATACTTCAACCAAACAATTCTGTTGAAATTATATTTGGTATCACTGTAGAGTCAAGCCACATAGAAATGGTCAGTGGAAGGTGTTTCAAATAGATAAGAGTGCAGTGGCCCAAAACCAGGTTTCTGTAGCCAGTCTCTAGGTTTGAATATGGTCTCTGCCATTTACTAGTTGCCTGACCTTAATGAACTAGTTGCACTCCAATCTCTTTTCCTCAGCTTCCCCATGTGTAAGTAGGGATAATAGTATCCCTTTCCTCATAAAGTTTTCAAGAAATAAGTGAGTTAATATATGTAAAACAACACCTGCATCTAGAAAGTACTATCTGAGAAGTCATTATATCAAAGAAAATTATTTTTATCAAATAAAATATGACATCATCTTAATTGTTGTCTAGGCACCCAGAAAACAAATTCAGCCAACTTTGTGGAGTTGTATTTGTGAACTCCTAGAAGGAAGAATCTTAAGTACAAGGTCTGATAGCCAGCAAACTCTGGAATCCAGGATAAAGACGTCACTGACTTGAGGAAACACGTTTAAAAATCCCACAGAGGAGGGGAAGCCACAAGATGCTCATTAAGGAAAATTCCCCAGAGGGAGCAGACTCAGGCTTTAGTTACATGGGGTTCCTTCTAACAGATGTTCTGTGTAGGGATTCAAGAGCTGAGGAAACTCAGCTGACAGTGTCTTCACGGTAGGGCCGGTTAGTGCCCCCTTAGGGCACAAAACACCACGCCTGTTGCTTTTTGTACCACAGGTGGGACTCAGCCTCTGAAACTGGTCATCCATGGTATCTCTTTCTGCCCCACTCAGGGAGACTGGGAGCAATATGTCGGCTCCCATCCACTGGAAAGGCCTCAGGTCTTGAGAATGGAGCTTCTAGAGTCAAAGACACATTGAGCGTAGGGGCCCGTTCCACCTATTTTCCTTCAGTAATTCTGTGTCCCAGTGATAAGTGTGGCATAGAGCCATAGATAGGATCTCGTCATATTTTTTATTTGAAGGTATTTTTAAAATGATCTAGTTCAGTGGTTTTCAAACTTGGGCATGCATTCCAACAACCCAAGGTGGGGGGCATCTACTAAAATATAGATTGTTTGGCCCCAGCCTCAGAATTTCTGAGTCAGTAGGTTGAAGATGGGGCTCCAGATCTGCATTTCAAACAAGTTCTCAGGGAACACTGATATTCCTAGTCTGGGATCACACTGCGGAAACCACTGATCTAGGTCAAGTCTGTCATTTTAGAGATGAGAAGCCTGCATCATAGTCAAGTAAAGTTACTTAACTCAGCCCAAAGAGCAAATTAGTGCAAGAATCATTGCTAGAGCTGAAAGCAGTGGAGAAGGGTCTCAGAAGATTGCCAGATAAAGAGGTTCAGAGGAGCACCTTTGGCATGGGGTCTGCAATTTCATCATCAAGGTCGTTATTTCATTTCACATCAGGTTTGCTTCCTGAGGTTTACACATTTGAGAGCTCGAACAAAAGCAAACACATATGTTGAGCTGCCACAGTTTGGTATGATTTTCAAGAAGTTATGAAACTTCTCTAAAGCTCTCTACATTTTTCCTTTCTCTCAAACATCTTGCGATTTAAAGTCTTTTGTTTTCAAGTGGCAGGAAACCTAACACACACAGGCTTAAATAATGAAAGGGGTTGGCCCCTGTGATGGAATAATCCAGGGAAAAAGTTGATTTTCAGCAGAACCACATTCATGGGATCAAATGGTATCACCAGAATCCCGTCTACCTCCTTCCCTCAGATCTGCTCTGCTTTTTTCCATGTTAGCTACCTTTTCAGACCTTCTGAGGGGCGATACGACTGGTGGCAGATTCAACTGAATCCCAGGTTAAAATCCAGGGCATGACCTATGCCTCTGTTGGCTATACTGCATCTCATTGACCCTGACTGGAACATCTGTAATCCCTGAAAACAATTACTGTGGCCAGGGGCTTATGATGTTCTTAGCATGTGAGGGTCCAGGGTGCCCAGAGGGAAACTGGAACACTGTAAGCAAAAGAGGATGGAAAGGGTGATGGCATATTGGATGCAAAAACAACACAAGGCCATTGTTACAGCACTACTAATTTAGTAGAATGTGCCCAGAGGCAATGTAAATGGTGAGAGGGATCTGGAAAGAAGAAAAGAAAAGGAAAGGAAAGGAAAGGAAAGGAAAGGAAAGGAAAGGAAAGAAAAGAAAAGAAAAGAAAAAAGAAAAGAAAGAGAAAGAAAGAAAGAAAGAAAAAGAGGGAGAGAGAGAGGGAGGGAGGGAGGGTGGGAAGAGAGAGTGAGAGAAGAGACAGAGAAGATCAACTATGAGTCCTCTATCCATCACCACCCATGCATTCATTCTGTCCTTGCCATGGAATTATACTCCAGTAGATAAGCATGATACATACATATGAAACATTTAAATAAAAATGGAAGATGGTGTAAGTTCCAAGATGATCAAAGTGTAAAGAGGAGCGCTCTCAAAAAGTGCGCACTAGACACCCTCACATTTCTATTTTCATTTAGTTCAGTTAATTCATAATCATGAATATCATAGTGGCTGTTTGCCCACTGCTGTCACAATGTGTACTTCGTTAAGTGTGTAGAGAACCTTCAGACTCTGGCTGATCTATATCTCTTTGTAGAGATACAGTAAGAATCTTCTTGAAGTTCTTAAGGAAAAGAGATTGGAAATATGGTCTTTAAGTACCTAAGATATATAAAGAAGTTGTCTCACTTTTGTAAAAATATTTATGCAGACAGGTAAATGCTCATAGAATTTTATGCAAGACAGGCATAGAGTCCATCTATGATAACAAAGGAAAAAGAAAAGAATAAGAGATTATTGTTTTAAAAAAAAGCAAAACTTTCTTCAGGGCACTATAAGAATTCAAATAAAACTTCAAGTTGCTTTCAAACTGCAGAGCCAGTCAGACAGACTTGATTTTTTTTAACCTTAAAGTTATAGATAAACCTTTATTCCAAGATAAAAAAAAAAAAAAACAGAAAGGGGAATTGTACTTATTCTTTTTAAAAATATGATTTTTCAATATCAATGGAACTTAAAGGGATAATATTTCCCACCCCTCTCCCCTGGTAAAGTAGAAGTGTGATTTTTTTTTTTTTTTGTCTCTCTCTTGCCCCAGGATGCTCTAAAGATGGCACTTAATTGTGTGTGTGGGCCTGTGTGTTTCTATACAAACCACACGAGAGTATGCAAATGCGGGAGGCTGGCAGCCCTTTGCTGGAGGCTTGTTGAGTCCACAGTAAGCACACTTCAAAGTTCCCTCGTCTTCTTCCTGGCTCAGAAGTTAGTCTCTTTCTACAGTGTTTTTATAAGCAGGACGTTCATTGCCAAGATGGTGAATATGGAAAGTGAGGAAAATTCCACAAGTTGTAAAATAGAAATGTATCCTTCTCTTTGGCTTATGTAATTTTACAAACACACACGGAGACACAGAGCAGGGTAAATAAACTATCAGTTCTAAGAAGGTAAAGGTAAGGTTTTTCATAAAGGGATGAGAGCTTGCTTAAGACAGTTATAAATAGGGGCAGCTATAAATTTGGTTTTATTCTTATAACATACTTCGGAGAAAGCACAGGTTCAACTAAATGGCCCTGGTATGTGTTTCCAAAAGCACACTATTTCTTTTATAAGAATTTAGAGACTTTTTACTCATTGAATTTGCCTACCTCATCACTTTGAATGGGTTGATTTTTCCAGGGGAAAAAGAGCAGCACGTTTGGAAGACACACACAGAAGTAGAACATTCTGTACAGCTATTCTAAAGATTCATATGAACTGGTTGTAATGTAAATCGTGTAGCTTTTAATATGCTGAAGGTAAAGACAAACTGTGTGTTTATGCTGTAGAATGCTCTTGTAACGAATGCTATTCTCCACAATCCTATATCTTCACTGTTGCTTTTACATCATAAAAGGCAGCTAAACTCATCTTTCCTTCTGCCCTCTGTATGAGGTAAGATACCATCTTGGCCTTTTGTTTATTTCAATTTGTAACCTACAGCTTATTTTTTTTAAATTTAGAACCCTTTGCATTCTTTCCATTTTTAAGTTATCTCCTGGCCACTTGCACCTTGAAGTTTCAACTTACATCTTGCAAATAATTCAAAGTGGATTCAGAGCAGATGAAAAATGGAAAACATGTGCTGATGGTATCTATATTTGCACACTGCAAGCAAACTTTTACATTTTGGGGAATTATTAATTTCATTAAAAAAAAACACAAAAAATAGCATCTTGATGTTGTACTGAACAGATTTGAAAAGGCATGGCAATATTTTATACTTCTCATTGCTACAGCTACAGAAAAAGTGTAAGATAAAATGAAGCTTGAATTTGCAACTCTTGTTTATTTATTTTTTGACCTACCCTGCTTTTTGAGCTTCTAATTGCTCCTAATTCTCTTGGGCATCCTGTCATAAAAATGATATCATTTTCCCTATGGTTGGTCCATAGCGCTACCTACCGTCCACTCCTCTGAGGTCTTAGGGTTTTCAGGTGGGATGAGAAAAAAGGAAAGAAAATTCAGTTCTTTCCTTTAGAAACTGAAGGAGAAAAATAAGTTCACTGAGCAAGTCATACCACAAGGCTGAGACTCAGTTCCTAATCAATTGAAGGACTATAGTCAATGATTTATTCTTCCTTTCTTTTCTTTTGTTTAAAGGCAAAGCTATTGTAACATTTAACCTAAGAGATTTGATAGCACTGTCCCACCCCTCCTAAGAGTGTAGGCTGCCTCCCAGGGCACTCATCATTCTGCTTCCTTTAAAGCATTTCCTTTCCTTCTGGTGCATTGTTGGTACTCTCTTGACCTAACTACTCTTAACTGACTTGCTGGATTAATGAAAAAATTTCCATTTACTCTGTAACATACCAAGAAGGATAGTCAACTGTTTTAGCCCAAAGGCTAAGTTTTGCGGTCACCAGTAGACTTAGATGTATTTTCCCCAAATGACAACTACTACAATCACGAGAAATAATAGAGTGGCTGTATTAAATTGCTAAGTTTTTGAGATGGTTTGAGTACACAGTAATACATAACTGAAAGAGAATTCCAGTCTTTTAAAATCTAAAAGAAAATTAATCCAGCAGTTTGATCTCTGAAAAATGAGTCGGTGACATTATTCTTTTAGCAATATTATTGGGCAAAAACTATATGTTACATTTTAAAAAGCAAATATTTCACTTAGTTGTTCAAAAGTGCATTTACTGAACAATTACTATGCTTTCCTATTTGGTGAAAAATGAAATAAACTTTTTTTTTTCATTTTTGAAAATGAAATAAATTCCAAGATTTAACTTTTTAAAAAAGATGTATGTGAGGAAAATTTGGAAAAGGTGAAAAAACATTACCAAAAAAATTCAAATTCTTCTCTCTTGGCTTACCATTAACAAAATTATAAAAGCATTTATTTATGAATAAAAATATACATATAATGGAAATGAAAAAAATAATCCGAAAAATTGTATTTAATAAGTGGCTCAGGGGCTTCCCTGGTGGCGTAGTGGTTAAGAATCTGCCTGCCAATGCAGGGTACACGGGTTCGAGCCCTGGTCTGGGAAGATCCCACATGCCGCGGAGCGACTAAGCCCGTGAGCCACAACTACTGAGCCTGCGCGTCTGGAGCCTGTGCTCCACAACAAGAGAGGCCGCGATAGTGAGAGGCCCGCGCACCGCGATGAAGAGTGGCCCCCGCTCGCCGCAAATGGAGAAAGCCCTCGCACAGAAACGAAGACCCAACAGAGCCAAAAATTTAAAAATAAATAAATAAATAAATAAATAAATAAATGTATATATATATATAAAAAAAGCAGTGTGTTCTAAGGAAAAAAAAAAAAATAAGTGGCTCAGTATGAATACAGAAGAGAAATCTATCAGGAAGAAATGTGCTGCTTTTCTGCGCGTTGAAATCCCAAGATAAGCAATGAGAGTTTGATGTAAAAATCACTTGAAAATTATGATCCGGAGGTCATAGAGGTAGATATTTAAGCTATTTCAAATGGAAAATCACTTCTCATCCTTCTTGCTTCATCATCCAATACACATCACAACCACCCCTGAGCAGGGCTATTGGGCTGGCCATATTTATGTCACCTATGTCACTCTGAGGGCTTAAAGTAGGAAGGGATAGAGATGTAGCCAGACAAAATTATCCTGGTCTCCCCAGCATGTGCCAAAAACTGTGATTTTCACTTGCCATCTCTCCAGGGCATTTTCCAGCCTTTGGAGATAAAAGGGTTCTGCACACTCAATTCCAAAGTGTTTGTGGTGGGGGGGTGGTTTCCCCCATGCCACTAAGCCAAGCTCTGGACACTAGCTGAGTGTCCTACAAGTTAGCTCAATTCTGACACTATCAACCGGAAGACAGCATCAGATTCCACAGGGTAAGGGCTCAGTCCCTCAAGACTGCTCCTTTCCAGTCCCCCTCCCTGCCACCTCTAATGCCATTCACAAGCCTAGATTGTCACCTGTGCTTCGGACTAAACAGAAGGGTCCAATGTCTTGGTCAAACTGGAGGTTCCAATGATCCCCCTCCAACTCAGGATGGCAAGTCAAGGTTGTTACCTATACTTTGGCTATAAATCAGGTTCCCACAGTCCCCTTTTTTGGGTTCTGTTAATTTGCTAGAGTGGCTCACAGAACTCAGGAGATCCTTTTACTCACTAGATTTCTGATTTATTACAAAGGATAAAACTCAGGAATAGCCGGATGGATGAGATACGCAGGGCGAAGAATGTGGGGAGAGGCGCGGAGCTTCCATGCCCTGCTGAACGCCCCACTCTCCCCAGTATCCACGTATTCACCAATCTGGAAGCTCTCGGAACCCCATCCTTTTGGGTTTTTATGGAGGCTTCATTACAGCGGCGTGATTGATTAACTGATTGGCCATTTGGGACTGAACTCAATCTCAGGTCCCTCTCCCCTCCCAAGAAGTCAGGAGTGGGTGGGATTGAAAGTTCCAATCTTCTAACCACATGGTGGGATCCTCTGGCAACAAGCCTCTGTCCTTGGGCGCTTTCCAGAACGCATCTCATCAACATAACAAAAGAGACTTTTATGGCTCTCTGTGTTTAGGAAATTCCAAGGGATTTAGGAGCTCTGTGCCAGAAATAGGTACCAAGCCCAGTTATATATTTCTTACTTTAGATCACAATATTGCAAGAGGCCAGAAAAGAGTCTTAGTAGGAACAAAGAAAATAGCAAGCACCAAATATTTATCAAGACAGGCACTGTGCTGAGCGCGCTACATAAACTGTGTTGTTTAATCCTCTATCAGGCGGTAATCATCATCACGCCTGTTCAACCGAGGAACAAAATGAAGCTCAGATCGGTCTGTGGGTTCTCTCCCAGTCCCTCAGCCAGTGAGTGAAAGAAGGGGAATCAAATCCAAGTTTGCAGGATTCCAAAGTCTATGCTTTTACAATGTGTCTAAGTGTTCATTCCAAATGGATTTCACTCCTTTTCTTTCATGGATGTTTTAGGTTGGGGGGGAGGTCAAGACAAGGAGAGAGAAACGAAAATAAACTCTAAGAAACCACTCACAACCATTTTGCTTTTTTTAGTGTTTGCTTGTCTAACATCACATCGTTGGAAAAGGAATACATTCCTCAAGCCTAGTATTTTTATGAAGTTTGTAGATTATACTAATTCTCACCAATTTTAAGGTATAAATGACAAATTGTTTACTGTCATAGAAAACTGGATTAAGTTCACAAACTAAGGTGGCTCCGAGTTCCTTTCACTGTTACAATAAAGCAGTTCAGAAAAAGATAAATAGAATAAAAATATTTCTTTTGGAAAAGTATAAAACTTTCATAAAAAATCTGTTTCTAGCTCGTCAGTATGGAATTTGTCACTAATCATTTTAAACTATGCCCTTTTATGCTTCTTCTGTCTCTTTTAGCTTTCTGAGTAGTTCTTTGATGTAACAAAGACAGTTTCAGACAAGATTTCAGTTCATCTGGAAAAAAAGGTTTAAGTCTGGAGGCAAAATGCAGTGTATTTAAAATTTATATACTCTACAATGCCTTTGTTCTGAACTTGAAGATCCTGCAAAACTTCTAAGCTTCTTTGGCTTCTTCCTCTAAGCTCATTTGTTCTTCCTTGGCTTATTATCATGCAATTGTGACTTTAACTAGTGGTTCCATCGTTTAACTACATGCAGAGTCATGGCTGACCCTTTCTGATCAATTGCCAATCCATACAGGTTTGACTGATAAAAGAGCCAATTAGATTTAAGCAAATTAAGGGACATCACCAATGTCAACCACTTATTAAACTGAATGCTGAATTCCATGCATACAAAACACTAATGCACTGAGCCCCATTAAGAGTTGAAATCCTAACCCCATTAGTAACTCCAGACCTTGAAGGGGTAAAGGTCATAAGAAAGTTTCATATTTATGGATTAACATTTGGAGTCTGTTTTATTTTTTTAATTCTTTTCCTGGAACTTTTGAACTTGCAGTATAATGCTATTCAAGAGCTTGGATTAAATATATTCTTCATTTCTAAGAGTATCTTAGTGGTAAATATGAGCATTATGTTATTACAAACAACCTAAAAATATAGTAATTGTAGAAATACAAAAGCCTGAGTACACACGAGTGGGTAAGGATATGCTACATAATTGAAGAAGAAAACAAAACAAAAGACCAAACTCCTCCAGTGGACCAAATAATATTTCAAATGAATTTTTAAAATAAAAAATGTGAGCTATAGGGATTTGCCACTGTCCTTCTATGTGCTGAGCTATTGGTCTCATGATCTCACTTGTCTTAATTTCCATCTTCAGAATAACTTTATTTATCATATTGTTTAATCATATTTTCCTTTTCTTTGGTCAAAGTTAAGACTTTTATTTTTTTAATACGATTAATTTGATTAAACAACATTAACAAAACAAGGAAGATCTGATAGAACTAACGAGGGTTTGAAATTAGATATTGTTGGACTTCTTTTCCCCAGCCTTATTGAGGTATAATTGGCAGACACAAAACTGCACGTTAATCATCATTTTTCTCATCAGAAGAAAACAGAGAGAGCTAGTATCAAATAAGATGTTTCATAACCATTAACTAAGAGTTGATATACCAGGGTAAAATTCTGTGTGCTATGTCCCCTTACCTCTCCCAAATTCCAGTGTTAACCAACGTCTGTTATCCTATGTTTACCTAAGTAAACTAACTACAATAGGAAAGGAACCAGAGTGATGAGTTAGTACAATTTGAGAATATTTCTTACTTCTAATACTCCTGCCCTTCTTATAGTCTGGGCTCACAATTACATCTGCATGGCCACAACATTTCTGCACTGGACAATTTTATACAGAGGAGGTCACCTTTTCCACAGCTGGCTATAATATAAGGTTGCTCAGGTAGAAGATGAGGTCTGAGCAGGCCTGAACAATGATAAGCTTACAACTTAAAACTGGTAATTAAGCTATCTTGACTGATTTATTTATTTACTCATTCACTCACTATTTATTCATTATGCACCTACCATGTGTCAGGTTTGGTCTAGGCATTGAAGGTAAAAATGTGAATAAGAAACAGTCCCTGCTGTGTAGGCTCTTATATAACCAGTGATTGTGACAGTCAGATGAGACAGGCAATTTCAATATAATGTGATTGAACTTGGGGATACAGAAGGGCCCTGTCTCAGCCTTGGTTGGTAAAAGGTGACTTCCCGATGGATTGACTTCCAAGTTGAAACCTAAAACATGAGTAGGACTTGGCCAGATGAAGGGGGTAAAGGAGGTTTTTCTGAGCCACATTTGAGAGCAAACACTTGTTAAAGAAAAACAATTAGCATTTCTGTCTTGCCCAGACTTTCTATTCTTATGTTTTTAAACTACACTGGAAAGAAAACATAGCTAAGGGTGTTATTACAGATCTTGCATAATTCAGCATTGAAAGATAGTAGGAATTCAACATCACCATAAAAGAGATCTAATACTGAAATCAAGGAAATGCAATAATGATAACAATCCAAATATAATGGAAAAGTAAATAGCATATAGAACTTTCTCTGCCCATAATAAGTTGGTTCGCTTCTGTACATTGGTTCATTTATTATTCACTTCGGTATGAAACACAGTTCACTGGATAAAGGCATGGAAGATTTCTTTAATAACTCTCAGTACTAATTTAATTCTACTTAAACACACATATTCTAGTGAATGCCACATGCTTTTCAGCATGATTTTATGTGTAAATCAGGATAATATGTTTTCAGATCATTAAGTAAAAGGAAGCATGAACTAAAACCTATTTAATCAATGAGGTATCACCTTTAAACTGCCACAAGGTCATAAAAAAGATAATTTCAAAGCTATAAGTTTCCTAATTGTAATCAACAACAATCTAATGATGAAAAGAAGTATGTCCTAATGGCTGTAATAAACTTGAGGAAATCACTGTCTGTCTTTGAAGACATTTTGCTTCCTCTTTTGGTGAAGGGCCATCTCCCAAATTCTGGATTTCTGAGTACATGAAGTGAATGATTGCATGATGCCCAGAGAGTGCTGGCTTCCGGAGCATTATGATAATGACATGGATAAGCAACCACAGAGTAGAGATGAAGATAAGACTCAGCAGTTGACTTCAGTCCAACTGTACGACCGTAAAACAATATTCAGTTTCCTCCTGTTTGCATAATATTAACCCTTCTACTAACCCACTGACAGATATATTCGCACAGTGTATATTGAGTTAGCAATGGCAGCTTGCTGTGTTTAACTGAATCGTAGATACACACACACATATATTATAAATTATTAGGCCATACATTCCTAAACATACGGACAATGAATTAAATTCACCCCTTTTATGAATGCAATGTAACTTGCTGTAAATTACAAGCTATCTAAATCAGTGTTTAGCCAGAAAATGAGTATGTAACTCAAATATGCCACGTATTCTGTTAAGATGTCACTATACCACGGAAGAATCTCCATTAAAGCACTAATCACTCTTTAATATCTAAATATAAACAAGGGGTATTATATATTAAGGTATAGAGTCATCCCAATTTTTTATGCCTTCAAGCATATTGGGTTACAGTGAAAAATGAAGATAGGAATACCCAGAGTTTCTTTTGTTTTGTTTTGGTTTTCTGGTCTCAGTTCTTAAACAGGCACCCACCTAAATACAATTCCCTTCTTTATTATTTGTTCATACAATACGCAACTGAGTTGATCTGCCCCAAAAGTCTCTTTCAAGCATTCTTTTCTTAAACAATGTGGTTTCTGCCATTTAGAGTTTCAAGTGTTTGGTAAATATCCATTCATTAATTCTTATAATGTCATAAAAGGTAGATAATAGTGAGTGGTTTTTATGACACAGCAGGTAATGAATTCTTCCTTGGAAGAGGGGTTCCATAAGAATTGTAGATTAGCCCTTATTTTCCTCTGGTGATGAGACTTTTGTTGCTCTTATACTCTTTACAACTGGAGAGGGATTTTATCCAGCCCTGCAGAATGCTCTTAATGTGGTTCCTGAAGCTGGAACCAGTGTTCCTGAAGCTGGACTACAAGCCAACACTGGGTGTCCTAGGGTCCTTTTCCTTTGGTATTTTCAAAAAACATACATTTCTAAACACCAAATCGAGAATCATGTTATTATTTTGAGGCATGCTTTCTGTTCAAGGGCTGTACATATCAATCTAAGGGAGATTTTTCTTCTTAATAATTAGTTCCCATAAATAGTTAAAACAAGGGTGGAGTTGATTGCAGATCACAATAATTCTGAATAAGTCAATCTTTTTTCATAGAAATAGTTAAAAATAGTCAGATCGCGTCGCATTTCACATGTGAAAATGACACTATTGAACTCTAATCATTAGGACGTGGAATTTAAAGATGTTTTTCCAGTGGTGTGAATAGAGTTTCCCTATTCTATTACCCTCACTCTGCTTTTTTTTTTTTTTTTTTCTGTCAAATGAGAGGTTTAGATATACATCTAAATTAGTTCTCCAAAAAACCAGGAATGAGAACCACTTGTATGAGAAAATTAAACCACAAATGGAAAACATAAATTTTGAATCTAAATGAAGTCTCAGACAAAAAAGCATTTCCCAATCTTCTTAACACGCATAAAGCAAGAGATACATGTGTGTGTACATACACAAACATGTAGACACAGTGGGAGATGAAAGTGGTCTCAATGACACAATATCAATAAAAGGGTCTCAATAGAACAAACAAGAACAAAAACAATCAGAAATACAACTGAGACTCTAAGTTCTAAAAAAATTAATTCTAACAATAAACAAGGTGTTCAGTGGAGATTTAGTTCTAGGGCATTTATATACATTTAGATACCAACGTTGTTCATAGACTTACCCCCTGGCGGCATTGAAATCATTACGGGATCACTTATCAGGCTGCCTTGGTTATTTGAAACATTCACTTGTACTGTATAGTTAGTAAAAGGAACCAAACCATCGATGAGCACGGAAAGGTTGGTCTCTTCACCACTGTACATGACTTGTGTGCCATTCAGAAGAGTGTAGTTGTCGTCTGCTGATTAAAAAAAGAAAAATATTTAAATCGGTGCATACTTAAGGATTCTTTCCTGCTATTATTTGAATATTTTCTTGGGTTTCTAAGTATACAGTACTAAACAGAACTATATATCAAGGCCCCAAGATACATTACATGTGCTATTATCAACATGCATACTTTTATTATTTTGTGAACAAAGTGTTCCCTGAGTTAATATTATGTTCTCTAATCTATTTACCACAGGGATTGAAATAACTGGACTGATAGTCTAAGACAGTATGAAACCTAATCACAAGTATCATGCCTATAAGTAAAAATACTGGGCAGATATATAAATTGATCACTTAATGGATTATTTACAATTGTTTGAGATTTTTTTTAAATCCTTGAATTTTCTTTGATGTGCGGACTGGAAGGAAGTCACACTCTTTTCCCCCAAATGGAATGGTTCTGGATATAAACAGTGCACACAGATGCATGTGTCATATGTTTCATTTATTATCAATTGGTGTATTTTCTGCTCATTTCGCTTGAAAGGTGAGCTGACTGCTTTCTATCTAATGCCTCTTTAAATCAGATTTGGTCAAAATATCCTGAAAAGCCACTAGAAATGGGAAGTAATATGTGTCCACTTTGATTAGAAGATCTATTTTTTTAGCTCTATGGGTAAATGCAGAGGTTGCTTAGCTCTATATAAGAATCACCATAAACGTGGCATCACCACGTCCTACCACCACCATCCTTCCAAAACTTCAGCAAACCCATTCTCAAATCTTAGCATGTCTAGGATATAGGAAAATACTGCTGTCTGATAACAGTATTTTATCTCCCTCTTCTAGGCAACTGGGTTACATTCAAGGTTAAGGAGAGTTAGAAATTAGGCTTAAAATAAAAATAGGGCTACAACCGAAAACTGTATTGTAACATTTATTTCACTTTCTATGATAGATGCTTTCCTGAAAAGTTTCCATGAGGCAAATTTTTCAAAATATTGCTTAATTTGGTAAAATTTAGTTATACTTACTCTTAAAACACAGAAAAAATAATTAAGAATAGCAATATTTACTTCAAGTAGCCTTCTTCCTTTGCCAAAACACTTTTTACTATGTACCTTTAATTTTTCCCACATAAATTCTACAAAATATAAGCAAACAAAAAACACACATGATGCTGGACTTCAAGGGGAAAGCGTATTTGCAAGATCCCTGGATACTGATATAATCTTTATTGTTTAAATGTTTTAAAAGGTAAAATATGGTCACATATGAAAAGTGATCTTGCACTGTGCAGTAGACAAAATTTAATAGTTGCAGTATTTACAAAAATAGTATATTTTTACATAGTTGTATAGTGCAAAGGAAAGTACATAAATTTGGTGATCAAAGAGTTTCTGCATTTGAACCTGTCCTTATTCTTCAGTAGCGTGCTCTTTGTAAGTTACTTAATATTTCTGAACCTCAGGTTTTTCTTCTGTGAACTAGGAATGAGAGTACTCCTTCAATTGCCATGTTATTACCAAGGTTAAGTGGGATTTCTTTACAGCAGATGTTCATCAACAGCAGCTAAGAATATTACTGTTTCTTGTAATCCATACAGCAGATACATTCCAGACAAATATTTAGAACTAGCAAGTGATTAAGAATTATTCACTCTGTATTTTACTTTCTCAACTACCTACCTACTATATTCTCCCCCACCTCCATCCAGCAATATATTATTAATCAAAATTCTAAGGTTTTTCAATTAATAAAACAACACTAATCTCATTCACTACCACTGGGCAATTGTTCCATCAGGTTGTATTTCAAACTCTAAAATTAATAAAGATCAAATGATGAAAAGATGAGCTCATATCTAGTTATGAGCATGGGTAAGGTAACTTTAAAAATATATCAAATTTTTAAAAAGATACTTATAATAACTTTGGGTTGGAGAACTTAGCTGAGAATTTTATTGCTGCAAAATATACAAGTAGTTTAAGTGTTTTTCATGAACAGAAGAAATCCCTAGTTAGTGCAAGAATTTATTACTCTGAACTTGAAATTGGCAAAGGACTGGTTTGTTCCAAAGAAAATAAATGGTACTTATGGGTTAAAACATGGGACTAATAATTTCTATTCATGTTTAGTAAAACAAGATAAAGACATATTCACAGCTTAAGAATGGTTTTAAGTTCCCAAAATTTGAATAGACAACACAAATATATATGTGAAGAAGTTATGAAACCTACAAGGTAGCTGTTGATAATTTCCTAATGCATTGAAAAGGCATTTCCAAATTATGCTACACTAGCTTTCATAGATTCTTTACAACAGGTCAACTTGATTATTGATCTCCAGCTGCACGCAGGGAGTAGACTTTGCTAGGTGCTGATAACAGCATGCACCAAACAAGTAAGACATAGTTCTTACACTCAAGAAACTTGGTTAAGATTAATATGAATCCCTTCTAACCACGGTCTAAGACAAATTTCATTATCCACATCTGAAGATCTTCTCAAGTTCCCATAATGCCTAGCTCCTTAAAAACATTTTCAGTTATAGCTGAAACAATTGCTGCTATTGTCACATGCCCAGCTGTAAAATTTCAAAAAGGTCAGTTTATCCCAGGAGACCCAGGCAGATGCTCTATTGCTTCTAAAGTAGTATAACTGTACACATCTTACAAAAGATGGTAAACTGGAAAACAACAATGAAAATTATAAAAATAAGCCAGGAGAATACAGTTTTACGCATTTTAAGCCTGGTGCAATTGTAAGCTCAATGAGTTAACATCTATAATGATAACATTGGTGAGGTTTTTTTCCCTTGTATTTTGTTTGTCTTTGAAGCAAATTTCAGGCTGTAAAACGAACACTATTGCCAGCTTTGAAAATGGCATGGCAGGGGGAAATATATTAAGTACCACTTTATTCTAAGTTTCCCAGATAACATTAATACATGGTAATTATACAATTAGTTGTAACATTAAGTCCTAGTTATAGAACAATGATTACTCAGTAATTATAAGAAGTATATAATTACTCAATAATTATGAGAAGTATGCAATTACATAACCGTTTCGTTCAGCTGAAAAAAGAACATGTGCATCTCCAGGAAGCATGCAGCTGAGTGAGTCAAATGTTCTCTCAGCCCCACTAACATACAACTCACTTCACAGACCTGGAGCAAATGACAGGATTTCAACCCTTGCTGAAGCTCAAAAATCTCCAGATTCAAAACCAAAACAGGATCCAGAGGTTTCAGCTCTTCTCCACTTCATTCTCCCTGCTTTCTCTTTCTTCCTTTGAACTTTACCAATTTGGGCTCCTAAATGTTGGGGGGGAAAATCTTAAAAATGCAGGTTCTCTGATCCTCCCTTTTGAGAGGGTTGGGCTTTACCACTTTTCTCTGCATAAACTTTGTTTTCAGTGGGCTGGAAAAGGCAGCCCTGTTGGTTCAGCCTCAAGAATCAAGCTAGAAAATGCTCAAGCGATAAGCATTTCCTATCACAAGTGACCACTCCTGTCTGGTCGGCCTCAGCGCTGACCCTATCTGTGAGTATAAGTGGATGGTGCGGGCCTGGTTAAGATTCTGTGTTCTGGAACCACAGCTCCCCATCTTCCCGCCTCCAGGCACTGTGAGTTTGGAGTCCCCCTCGTCCACCTTCTTTGGCTGTGGTCTGCGCCATCGGGCTTTAAGTGGGGATTGCACTAAACTCTTTACACAGTGGGACTGTCTGTACCTGTGTTCCAGGGCTCACCCACGTCAAAATCGCCTGGGGGCTACTTCATAAACATTCACACACCTGAGTTCCACTCCAGAACTACTGAAGGATAACATCAGAGGGTATTAGGAATCACATGGAGATTCTTCTGAAGTATGCAGAACTGCTGATTTTAGGGTTATTTAATCCATGTTCAAGGTGGTCTTAAAGTAATGATCAAAATTCATTTTCTTTGCTTGCAAAAATAATGAGGTTGCATTTGGCATTCTTATTAATGATGCATTTAGATTCTAGCTTTGGGCTGTAAAATGTTTACTCTATTAGTGAAACAATGCATCTTTAGAAAGTGTAAACCTAACTTTTAAACCAGACTGTCTTAACAGACTACAAAATCTAGTAGTCGTTCTATAAGAAAACTTAAAACATGCATAAAAATAATTTTAAAAATGAATAAAAAAAGAAAAGAAAAGGAAAAGCTATATCACGCAAACAGCAACCCTAAGAGAATTGGTTATACTAATATCAGATAAAATAGACTGTTAGACAAAAACCATTATTAGAGATAAAGGGAGACGTTTAAAAATGATAACAGGTTATTCCATTAGGAATATATAATAATTATGGACATATATGCACCTGTATATTTCTGATTTTGATCATAATAAATTTTTTTTGCTCATTCTAGATTTTATAATAAATGAAACCATGAAGTATGTAAAAAATGAATAAACATTATTGCACACCTGAGAACAATAACTTAAGAATTTCTGAATTAAGTGTCTCTCTCCCTCTCTTTCTCTCTCCACTGAGGATTCAGTGGAAAGGAAGGATTCTTTGTATGCTGGCCAGTATCATGCAATCACAAGGAAGAAACATATTTCATATAGATCACACAAAATTTTAAAATAAAATCCTAGATGGTATTTCAGAATATTCCACATTCTAAAGGATTTCCAGAAAGGTTAATTCTTTCAGTCCTACTTTTCTATTTTATTTTGAAGAAAAAAAGTGTTAAATGAAGAAACAATCAAAATAAATGTCATATGCCCAACAGATTTCACATGTAAGGAAGTTTTCCTTCAGCTTCAAATACAAAGACCTACTAAAATGTTAACAATGTGAATGCCCATTTCTAAGGCTAAAATCTTACTTTTAATGTTCTTATTTGCTGAGTAGTAGGATATTTTCTATATAAGTAGTTTTTAAGCCAAAACCAGTATAAACAGACATTTTCACATGTATGATTCACAGATGCGTAAGTGATGGCTATTCCGGGAATATCATCCCGTGGGGTTCTCTAGATTGAAATAACATAAATGGGTATCCTTTCCCATTCTTGTTATAATCATTGTTATAAGAATTTTAATGCACCATATATTCCATAATTTTTTTTTCCTCTGTGCTGTACTGCTCTGACCTTTTCAATATTCTATAATTTGACTGGCTGGCCATTTCAGTTCTCTCCTTTTTACAGCCTTATTAACTTGTGGGAAAGAGGTGAAATGAACAACCAATCAGAATACATAATACTGCAAAGGTCAGCGTAGTCTTGTAACTATCATCACACACAGAAGACTGTATGCCAGGCATTAACATCCTGATATCTTATTCATGTGACAAAGATTGTAACAAGAACAGAAAATGGCACAACATGAATCCATTCTCATGAAAAAGATCATAATAAGGAATGACAGCGAACAAACCAAACTGATTCTTGTTATCGTGTGAGGTTTTACATGTCAGACCTGGTCCTGTTTAAGTTAGCCTTTTTCTGAATCCAATTACACCTTATAGTAGAAAAGGTGTTGACTAATTTTCCCACTTCTGGCTGGAAAAAGAAAATGCTATATTTTTTCCTGTATTGGGGTCTCAATTTTAGTGCTGTTCAGCCTCACCTCATCATTACAGAATTCTGCCAATCCCGAAATCAAAAGACATTGAATGGCAGATCACAGATTAGGGCCATGTGGCCAAAATGCCCTTTAATGGGAGCTAAGAATTCTAGGTCATCTAGACAACACATATTAATATTTAAGTCACTTTTATTTCTTCTTTCTAAGGAGATTATTTCAAATTATTCTACCCATGATGCAAATGCATCCTCCAAACTTCATTATTCTAAGAGATCTTACTTTGGTAGAAATCTGAAAGTATTTGTTTAAGTTACTATATAGGTAAAAGGACCTATTCCTGTCTTTAAGTTTTTGCCAATGTAGAAAACCTTTATAGATCTCTACCTACATAGCTGTCTTCTCCACAGAACATTTTGAAAGAGAAAAAAAAAAAAGCCTGTGAAGCACTTAGGCCTCTGAGAAGGACAGTATTCTATTAATGCATCATACTTTTACCATTATTGTAATTACTCTAATGTGATGTTTAATTAGTTGTCATCTAGTAAAAGCCGTAGTTCTTTGATTCCTTTTTAAATTTGTCATTCTACTGTTAGGACAATTGTAGTTCAGGGAATAAATACATAGAGTATTTCATCAATTCACCAAAAGGTGCTCCAGAAACATTTGCCCTGAGTCTGTGCTCATACAAGAGCAATAACAGTTCTATAGATATTAAGGATCTTTTTGTTTTGTTTTGATTTTTTTAAATGTATGGGTAAGGGTATACTAAAGTTGCATAACTAAATATTTTAAATACCATTTTTTAAAGTCCTTTGGGGCATGGTTTCTTTTCATCAAGTTTGCTCTATGTACCACAGTCAGATTTCCTAAATGCGCTTATTTTATTAACATCAGAAAATAATTATATATAAACAGTGAATTCAGAGATTGATTATGTGTGTGGTAAATTAGGGAAGTATGGTCCATTTTTATCAACTATGTTGTGCTCTGAAAAGTCAGATTTTTTTCTCCTTTAACCTTTTTTTATCCCATTTGGACAAACTGTCAAAATGAACAAACAATTGCCATTATCTCAATTAACCAAGAGCCGTTTGGGAAAATATGCTCCCACAGAAAGCAGTCTCTAGATTCCAAACTAAACATTGGACAGACATGAGCTTGACTAACCAATGAACAGAAGATGTTGTAGGAGAGCCTTACTAAACACACTGACCATGCTGAGCCTTGAGTACCACTGGTATCAGATGGAGAACTTAACAAGCATCAATCACAGAACAGAGTCAGTCACCAATTCTTAATGAAATGTTTATAATCTTAGTTTCAATGCTTAGATACGTGCTTGAGACAGAGCCTCCATTAAAGGAGAACGTGGATTTTCGGAGCACAGTATTTGGGTGAGAATTATGCCATGTTTTGCTGGTGATTCTATCAGCTTTATTCACTGCAGTCACGTGTTCCTGGGCTAGTTATCTATTGCTGTGCCATCATCTTAGCACACTGAGCAGCTCAAAACAACATGCATTTCTTTTCTCATAGTCTCTGTGGGTCAGGAGTCTGGGCAGATCTTAGCTGGGTCCTCTTGCTCAGGGTCTCAAAAGGGCTGCAATCAAGGTGTTGCCTTGGACTATAGCCCTATCTCAAGGCTCTACTGGAGAAGGATCTCCTCCAGCTCAGGTAGTTGTTGCAGCATTTGGTTCCTTGCAGGCTGTTGGAACTGAGGGCCTCATTTTCTTGCTGGCTATTGCCTGGAGGCTGCCCTCATTCCTTCCCACATGGCTGCTTGCTTTATCAAAGCCCACAAGGGAGAGAGTCTCCTGGCAAGGTGGTTTACAATCTTAGGTATCACTGTCAGAACTAACAGCCCGTCCTCTTTTGCCATAGTCTATTGGTTAAATACAAGTCACAGGTTTTGACCACATGCAAGGGGAGGGGATTATACAAAGGCATAAGTACTAGGAAGAGGGGATAATCAGATGCCATCTTAGAGTCTGTGTGTTACAGGTTCTAAGCTATGGATATGAATCACCTTGCTGGAAAGAGATTTAGGAATAAATTGTGAACTTTCAAAGGTTTATATTTTTGAACTTATGGTTACCAAAGGGGAAAGATGGGGGGAGGGATAAATTAGGAGGTTGGGATTAACATATACACACTACTATATATAAAATAGATAATCAACAAGGACCTACTGTACAGCACAGGGAACTCTACTCAATATTCCATAATAACCTATATGGGAAAAGAAGCTGAAAAAGAACAGATATAGGTGTATGTATAACTGAATCACTTTGCTGTACACCTGAAACTAACACAATATTGTAAATCAATCATACTCCAATATAAAATAAACATTTGAAAGAAAAAATCAAAATCAAACAAAAAACCCAAAACTAAATGAAAAACCAAAACAAAAAAACCCAAACAAACAAACAAAAAGTTTATGTTTTTGGAGAAGAATAGATCAATTAGTATAACAGAATTGCCTTTCCAAAATACCTAACAACATGGAAAAATTAGAACAAAAATAGTAGCATTAACAAGACCAGCTGAAAATCTTGGGATTTTCATATAAAGGGAAAGGAACAAATATAACATATAAAGGGAAAGGAACAAATAAATGGCATTGACTTTGAAATCTCACAAAAAGTTCCTAATTTTGCTCCTGGAGAAACAAATATAAACCAAGGAATCTTCTCTAATTTGAAATGAAGTGAACCTGAGTAGAGTTTGTACAGACAGGAAGAGGAGTCAGGGCTGGCCACACTGCTAAGCTTGTGCTGAGTTGGGGGAAGAAGCTGAGGTCCCCGGGAGTGGAAGATGCATGTGCATAAATGGAGGGGGTGCTGCTTCAAAGGACAGTTAATGGGATCTCAGAAGAGACAGAGAAACTAGATGCCCTAGAATCCTGTTCAATGCATCCATCCATATCCTCTATTTCACTCCCATTCCTCCCACCTTTACTCCAAGGCTACGGACAAGTACATTAACAGCAACACTCAGTTCTCAAAGTTTAGGGTGAAGGAAGACTAACTAGCACCGGAAAGAAAAGACATAGACCATAGTCAGACAAATGAAAAGTCTGGACCGAGCTGCCCATACTAGGCATAAGCCAGATGAATCTGAAGGAAGAAATATGAAATATGCGTACATATAGCCAAAAGGAAAGAAAGGATCCCAAGATAAAAAGACAACCACACAGCTCCAGGGGAAAAAAAAAAGATACGTATTCCCTATAAGATGAAAAAGGATATTGCAGAGGCAGAGAAACAAATTGGAAATTAGAAAAAAAAAATCATGAAGGATTTAATAGACAAGTGAGAAAAAGCAAGGAACAGAATAGCAACAGCTAAAATCTAAATCGATAGCATGATGGAAAGCCTCAAGATAATCATCATCAATGCATAAGAAAAAAGATCAAGAAATTACAACAGAGAGAAGATGATAGAGATGTGGAGAGAAAATGATCAGAAATATAATTTAATTAATTATTATTATTATTATTTTGGTAAATGAAAAGATAGCGAAAGCTCACGTGGGCACTTGACCACAAGATTGCCAGTTGGATGCTTCCGCCTTGGGACCACAAAGCAGGATGAGGCAAAACAAGGCACGGCTGAGGGTCAGTTAGGGTTTCTTCTCACTGTCTCAAGAATTGTTGAGAATGCAGAAGCAGAGCTGCAATTGTCCAGGGCTGCTAAGTGGTGGTGCTGCTACCAGTGGGGGTGTCCTCCTGTACGTAACCTGAGGCACAAGCTTGTCTGGGCCAAGCTATTTGTAGTTTCTGTACAAGTATGACTCTGCCACTTTCTTGTCCACTTTTTGAACTGCTCAGTTCTCTTACAATAATTCATTTTTGCCTTAATTAACCAGAGTTGTTTCTGTTGCTTGTTACCAAGAAACTACTCATGAATTGAGAAAGGTCTGAAATGATGTTTGTCATTTGTTAACATTAGTTACTTATAGGTAGTGGGATTTTCATGAATGCCATTACTCTATATTACATGAATTTTTAAGTTAGCATGCATAATTTTTGTGAAATCCAGAGAATCATGAGAGGGTTGAAAGATCCAAGGAAACTATATGAATTGTATTTAGACTTATAAGTAAATCGGGATCCACAATCTACAGGCTACAAGCCAAATCTGGCCAGAAACCTGTACTTGTAAATAAAGTTTTATTAGAACACAGACAATTACACGTCTAGGCATTGTCATGTTACAACTGCACAATTCAGCGGTTATGGTAAGACCATGTTGCCTGTAAAGTTTAAAATGTTTACTATGTGGCCCTTTACTGAAAAAGTTTGCTATCCTCTGAATTAAACAATTGAAGTGACAACCTTTTAAAAATGGTCTGCCTTCCTGAATAAAGAGATTTACAATTTTTACATTGATTTTCTTGAGTAAACTCTTTAAAGAGTGGAACAGGGTATGTTGGAAACAATACTGTATTGATGGAGCCCTATCTTACATTGCTGCACTGTACTGCTGTTGATGCTTTGAAGGCCTTTCACTATCCAGTGCTTATAAATGCAAATTACTGAAAAAGAAAAAAAAAGCAGGAAGAAAATATGTTACAGAAAGTCCCTAATTCCACATGCCCAGGAAGTTTGCAAATGGAAATCCAAGTACATCATAGTGATGATAGCTGCTGTTCTAAAGGTTTGATAAGAGTAACTGAAGAGGGGACCTTCAAGATGGTGGAAGAGTAAGACATGGAGATCACCTTCCTCCCCACAAATACATCAGAAATACATCTACATGTGGAACAACTCCTACAGAACACCTACTGAATGCTGGCAGAAGACCTCAGACTTCCCAAAAGGCAAGAAAATCCCCATGTACCTGAGTGGGGCAAAAGAAAAAAGGAAAAACAGAGACAAAAGAATAGGGACAGGACGTGAACCTCTGGGAGGGAGCTGTGAAGGAGGAAAAGTTTCCATGCACAAGGAAGCCCCTTCACTGGCAGAGATGGGGGTTGGCAGGGGGGTAGCTTCGGAGCCATGGAGGAGAGTGCAGCAACAGGGGTGCAGAGGGCAAAGTGGAGAGATTTCCGCACAGAAGATCACTGCCGACCAGCACTCACCAGCCTGAGAGGCTTGTCTGCTCACCCACTGGGGTGGGTGGGGACTGGGAGCTGAGGCTCGGGCTTTGGAGGTTGGATCCCAGGGAGAGGACTGGGGTTGGCTGCGTGAACACAGCCTAAGGGGGCTAGTGCACCACAGCTAGCTGGGAGGGAGTCCAGGAAAAACTCTGGACCTGCCTAAGAGGCAAGAGACCATTGATTCAGGGTGCGCAAGGAGAGGGGATTCCTTCCCTGTCTGCCCACAGAAGGCAGAGGACGGCCTAAACGAGCTCCAGAGACAGGCACAAGCCGCAGCTATCAGCTCGGACCCCAGAGATGGGTGTGAAACTCTAACACTGCTGCTGTAGCCCTCAAGAATCCTGTGTGCAAGCACAGGTCACTATCCACATGCCCTCCACCCCCACCCCCTGGGAGCCTGTGTGTGCAGCCCACCACTGCCAAGATCCTGTGATCCAGGGACAACTTCCCAGGGAGAACACACGGTGTGCCTCAGGCTGTTGCAATGTCATGTCGGCCTCTGCTGTCTCAGACTCATCCCACATTCCAATTATAACCACCTTACCCCTCCCTCCCCCCACCTCCGGCATGAGTGAGCCAGAGCCCCCTAATCAGCCACAGCTTTAACCCAATCCTGTCTGGGTGGGAACAGATGCCTGAGGGCAACATACACACAGAGGTGGGGCCAAATCCAAAGCTGAACTCTGGGAGCTGTGCGAACAAAGAAGAGAAAGGGAAATCTCTCCCAGCAGCCTCAGGAGCAGCGGATTAAATCCCCACAAGCAACTTGAGGTACCGTGAATCTGTGGAATACCTGAACAAACAATGAATCAGTCCAAAATTGAGGCAGTGGACTTTGGAAGCAACTGTAGACATGGGGTTTGCTGTCTGAGACTGATTTGTTTCTGATTTTTATGTTTACCTTAGCATAGTTTTTCACGCTTGTTATCATTGGTGGATTTGTTTATTGGTTTGGTTGCTTTCTTCCTTTTTTTTATTACTTAAAATTTTAATAATTTTTTAAATTTTTTATTTTAATTTTGTAATTTTACTTCTTTCATTTATTTATTTATTTATTTATTTATTTTAAATTATTATTTTTTCTTTCTTTCTTTCTCCCTTTTCTTCTGAGCCGTGTGGCTGAAAGGGTCTTGGTGCTCTGGCCTGGTGTCAGGCCTGAGCCTCTGAGGTGGGAGAGCCGAATTCAGGACATCAGTCCACCAGAGACCGCCCAGCTCCATGTAATATCAAATGGCGAAAGCTCTCCCAGAGATCTCCATCTCAATGCTACCCCACATAATATCAATCGGCAAGAGCTCTCCCAGAGATCTCCATCTCAACGCTAAGACCCAGCTCCACCCAACGGCCAGCCAGCTCCAGTGCTGGATGTCCCAGGACAAACAACTAGCAACACAGGAAAACAACCCCACCCATTAGCAGAGAGGCTGCCTAAAATCATATTAACTTCACAGACACCCCAAAACACACAACCAGATGTGGTCCTGCCCATCAGAAAGACAAGATCCAGCTCCACCTACCAGAACACAGGCACCAGTCTCCTCCACCAGGAGGCCTACACAAGCCACTGAACCAACCTTACCCACTGGGGGCAGACACCAAAAACAATGGGAACTATGAACATGCAGCCTGAGAAAAGGAGACCCCCAACACAGTAAGTAAAGCAAAATGAGAAGACAGAGAAACACACAGCACATGAAGGAGCAAGGTAAAAACCTGCCAGAACAAACAAATGAACAGGAAATAGGCAGTCTACCTGAAAAAGAATTCAGAGTAATGATAGTAAAGATGATCCAAAATCTTGGAAATAGAATGGAGAAAATACAAGAAACGTTTAACAAGGACCTAGAAGAACTAAAGAGAAAACAAACAGTAATGAACAACATAATAAATGAAATCAAAAATTCTCTAGAAGGAATCAATAGCAGAATAATTGAGGCAAAACAATGGATAAGTGACCTGGAAGATAAAATAGTGGAAATAACTACTGCAGAGCAGAATAAAGAGAAAAGAATGAAAAGAACTGAGGACAGTCTCGGAGACCTCTGGGACAACATTAAATGCACCAACATTCGAATTATAGGGGTTCCAGAAGAAGAAGAGAAAAAGAAAGGGACTGAGAGAATATTCGAAGAGATTATAGCTGAAAATTTCCCTAACATGGGAAAGAAAACAGTCAATTCCAAGAAGCACAGAGAGTCCCATACAGGATAAATCCAAGCAGAAACACACCAAGACACATATTAAACTATCAAAAATTAAATACAAAGAAAAAATATTAAAAGCAGCAATGGAAAAGCAACAAAAAACATACAGGGAATCCCCATAAGGTTAACAGCTGATCTTTCAGCAGAAACTCTGCAAGCCAGAAGGGAGTGGCAGGACATACTTAAAGTGATGAAAGGGAAAAACCTACAACCAAGATTACTCTACCCAGCAAAGATCTCATTCAGATTCGATGGAGAAATTAAAACCTTTACAGACAAGCAAAAGTTAAGAGAATTCAGCACCACCAAACCAGCTTTACAACAAATGCTAAAGGAACTTCTCTGGGTAGGAGACACAAGAGAAGGAAAAGACCTACTATAACAAACCCAAAACAATTAAGAAAATGGTAATAGGAACATACATATCGATAATTACCTTAGATGTAAATGGATTAAATGCTCTAACCAAAAGACATAGACTAGCTGAATGGACACAAAAACCAGACGTGTATATATGCTGTCTACAAGAGACCCACTTCAGACCTAGGGACACATGCAGACTGAAAGTGAGGGGATGCAAAAAGATATTCCATGCAAATGGAAATCAAAAGAAAGCTGAAGTAGCAATTCTCATATCAGACAAAATAGACTTTAAAATAAAGACTTCTACAAGAGACAAAAAAGGACACGACAGGGCTTCCCTGGTGGCGCAGTGGTTGAGAGTCTGCCTGCTAATGCAGGGGACACGGGTTCGAGCCCTGGTCTGGGAGGATCCCACATGCCGCGGAGCGGCTGGGCCCGTGAGCCACAACTGCTGAGCCTGCGCGTCTGGAGCCTGTGCCCTGCAACGGGAGGGGCCGCGATAGTGAGAGGCCCGCGCACCGCGATGAAGAGCGGTCCCTGCACCGCGAAGAAGAGTGGCCCCCACTTGCCTCAACTAGAGAAAGCCCTCGCATGAACCGAAGACCCAACACAACCAAAAATAAAATAAAATAAATAAATAAAGTAGCTATAAAAAAGAAAAGTGCTTTAAAAAAAAAAAAAAAAAAAAAAAAAAAAAAAAAAAAAAAAGGACACGACAAGATGATCAAGGGATCAATCCAGGAAGAATATAACAATTGTAAATATTTATACACCCAACATAGGAGCACCTCAAAATATAAGGCAAAGGCTAACAGCCATAAAAGGGGAAATAAACAGTAACACAATCATAATAGGGGACTTCAACACCACACTTTCATCAATGGGCAAATCATCCAAAATGAAAATAAATAAGGAAACACAAGCTTTAAATGACACATTAAACAAGATGGACTTAATTGAAATTTATAGGACATTCCATCCAAAAACATCAGAATACCTTTTCTTCTCAAGTGCTCATGGAACATTCTCCAGGATAGATCATGTCTTGGGTCACAACTCAAGCCTTGGAAAATTTAAGGAAATTGATATCGTAACAAGTATCTTTTCCGACCACAATGCTGTGAGACTAAATATCAATTACAGGAAAAATACTGTAAAAAATACAAACACATGGAGGCTAAACAATATGCTACTAAATAACCCAGAGAACACTAAAGAAATCAAAGAGGAAATCAAAAAATACCTAGAAACAAATGACAATGAAAACACAATGACCCAAAACCTATGGGATGCAGCAAAAGCAGTTCTAAAAGGGAAGTTTATAGCAATAAAATCCTACCTCATGAAACATGAAAAATCTCAAATAAACAACCTAACCTTACACCTAAAGCATTTAGAGAAAGAAGAACTAAAAACCCCAAAGTTAGCAGAAGGAAAGAAATCATAAAGATCAGTTCAGAAATAAATGAAAAAGAAATGAAGGAAAGAATAGCAAAGATCAGTAAAACTAAAAACTGGTTCTTTGAGAAGATAAACAAAATTGATAAACCACTTGCCAGACTCATCAAGAAAAAGAGAGAGAAGACTCAAATCAACAGAATTAGAAATGAAAAAGTAGAAGTAACAACTGACACTGCAGAAATACAAAGAATCCTGAGGGATTACTACAAGCAACTATATGCCAATAAAATGGACAACCTGGAAGAAATGGACAAATTCTGAGAAAAGCACAACCTTCTGAGACTGAACCAGGAAGAAATAGAAAATATAAATAGACCAATCACAAGCACTGAAATTGAAACTGTGATTAAAAATCTTCCAACAAACAAAAGCCCAGGACCAGATGGCTTCACTGGCAAATTCTATCAAACATTTAGAGAAGAGTTACCACCTATCCTCCTCAAATTCTTCCAAAATATAGCAGAGGGAGGAACACTCCCAAACTCATTCTACGAGGCCACCATCATGCTGAGACCAAAACCAGACAAAGATATCACAAAAAAAGAAAACTACAGGCCAGTATCACTGATGAACATAGATGCAAAAATCCTCAACAAAATACTCGCAAACAGAATCCAACAGCACATTAAAAGGATCATACACCATGAACAAGTGGGGTTTATCCCAGGAATACAAGGATTCTTCAATATACGCAAATCAATCAATGTAATACACCATATTAACAAACTGAGGGATAAAAACCATATGATCATCTCAATCGATGCAGAGGAAGCTTTCGACAAAATTCAACACCCATTTATGATAGAAACTCTCCACAAAGTAGGCATAGAGGGAACTTACCTCAACATAATAAAGGCCATATATGACAAACCCACAGCCAACATCGTTCTCAGTGGTGAAAAACTGAAACCATTTCCTCTAAAATCAGGAACAAGACAAAGATGTCCACTCTAACCACTATTATTCAACTTAGTTTTGGAAATTTTAGCCACAGCAATCAGAGACGAAAAAGAAATAAAAGGAATCCAAATTGGAAAAGAGGAAGTAAAGCTGTCACTTTTTGCAGACGACATGATACTCTACATAGAGAATCCTAAAGATGCTACCAGAAAACTACTAGAGCTAATCAATGAATTTGGTAAAGTAGCAGGATACAAAATTAATGCACAGAAATCTCTTGCATTCCTATACACTAACAATGAAAAATCTGACAGAGAAATTAGGGAAACACTCCCATTTACCATTGCAACAAAAAGAATGAGATACCTAGGAATAAACTTACCTAAGGAGACAAAAGACCTGTATGCAGAAAACTATAAGACACTGATGAAAGAAATTAAAGATGGTACAAGCAGATGGAGAGATATACCATGTTCTTGGATTGGAAGAATCAACATGGTGAAAATGACTCTACTACCCAAAACAATCTACAGATTCAATGCAATCCTTATCAAACTACCAATGGCATTTTTCACAGAACTAGAACAAAAAATTCCACAATTTGTATGGAAACACAAAAGACCCCAAATAGCCAAAGCAATCTTGAGAAAGAAAAATGGAGCTGGAGGAATCAGGCTCCCTGACTTCAGACTATACTCTAAGGCTACAAGACAGTACGGTACTGGCACAAAAGCAGAAATATAGATCAATGGAACAGGATAGAAAGCCCAGAGATATACCCATGCACATATGGTCACCTTATCTTTGAGAAAGGAGGCAAGAATATACAGTGGAGAAAAGACAGTCTCTTTAATAAGTGGTGCTGAGAAAACTGGACAGCTACATGTGAAAGATGAAATTAGAACACTTCCTAACACCATACACAAAAATAAATTCAAAGTGGATTAAAGACCTAACTGTAAGGCCAGACACTACAAAACTCTTAGAGGAAAACATAGGAAGAACACTCTTTGACATAAATCACAACAAGATCCTTTTTGACCCACCTCCTAGAGAAATGGAAATAAAAACAAAAATACACAAATGGGACCTAATGAAACTTAAAAGCTTTTGCACTGCAAAGGAAACCATAAACAAGATGAAAAGACAACCCTCAGAATGGGGGAAAATATTTGCAAATGAAGCAACTGACAAAGGATTAATCTCCAAAATATACAAGCAGCTCATGGAGCTCAATATCAATACAACAAACAACCCAATCCAAAAATGGGCAGAAGATCTAAATAGACATTTCTCCAAAGAAGATATACAGATTGCCAACAAACACATGAAAGAATGCTCAACATCATTAATCATTAGAGAAATGCAAATCAAAACCACATGTGGTATCACCTCACACTGGTCAGAATGGCCATCATCAAAAATCTACAAACAATAAATGCTGGAGAGGGTGTGGAGAAAAGGGAACCCTCTTGCACTGTTGGTGGGGATGTAATTTGATACAGCCACTATGGAGAACGGTATTGAGTTTCCTTAAAAAACTAAAAATAGAACTACCATACGACCCAGCAATCCCACTACTGGGCATATACCCTGAGAAAACCATAATTGAAAAAGAGTCATGTACCACAATGTTCACTGCAGCACTATTTACAGTAGCCAGGACATGGAAGCAACCTAAATGTCCATCGACAGATGAATGGATCAAGAAGATGTGGCACATATATACAATGGAATATTACTCAGCCATAAAAAGAAACGAAATTGAGTTATTTGTAGTGAGGTGGATGGACCTAGAGTCTGTCATACATTGTGAAGTAAGTCAGAAAGAGAAAAACAAATACCTTATACTAACACATATATATGGAATCTAAAAAAAAAAAAAATGGTTCTGAAGAACCTAGGGGTAGGACAGGAATAAAGACGTAGATGTAGAGAATGGACTTGAGGACATGGGGAGGGGGAAGGGTAAGCTGGGATGAAGTGAAAAGTAGCGTTGACATATATACACTACCAAATGTAAAATGGAAAGCTAGTGGGAAGCAGTTGTATAACAGAGGGAGAACAGCTCGGTGCTTTGTGACCACCTAAAGGGGTGGGATAGGGAGAGTGGGAGGGAGACACAAGAGGGAGGGTATATGGGTATATATGTATACATATAGCTGATTCACTTTGTTATACAGCAGAAACTAACACAACATTATAAAGCAATTATACTCCAATAAAGATGTTTAAAAAAAAAATTAAAAAAGTAAAGAAAAAAGTGTAACTGAAGAGTATGGATCGACTTGGAGGGCATTATGCTAAGTGAAATAAGCCAGACAAAGAAAGACAAATATTGTATGACATCACTTATATGTGGAATGTAAAAAATACAACAAACTAGTGAATATAACAAAAAAGAAGCAGACTCAAAGATTTAGAGAACAAGCAAGTAGTTACCAGTGGGGTGAGGAAGGGGCAACATAGGGGTGGAGAAGTGGGAGGTACGAACTATTGGGTGTAAGATAGGCTCAAAGATGTATTAGACAATACAGGGAGGGACTTCCCTGGGGGTCCAGTGGTTAAGACTCCGCACTCCCAATGCTGGGGGCCTGGGTTTGATCCCTGGTCGGGGAACTAGATCCCGCATGCCGCAACTAAGACCTGGCACAGCCAAATAAATAAATATATAAATATTGTAAAACAACAATACAGGGTGTATAGCCAATATTTCATAATAACTATAAATAGAAAGTAACCCTAAAAATTTTATAAAAATAAAATTTAAAAAAAGGAGTAAATGAAGAGTAATTAATGCTCCTTGGATGAAAGAAAGAAGGGTTTATTATTTCAACTGCTTCTGAAAGGCTTTTTTATCCTTCTGGAGTTCTGTGCCTGCCAGAGGTAACTTGCCAGACATAAAACAACCCCTTCCTACAAATCTTAATGAAACAAGGTACATGGCTAAATAAGTCTGAAATATTTGCTGAAAGAAGTAAATGCAGTGTTAATATTGCCTTGGAATTTATTTTAAAGAAAGAATTTGATTGCCTTATTCTAAATATAAAGAAATGAATTACTAAATGGTTTAATTGTACCTGTGAAAAAATCTGGCTTAAGAACCAAGAACACGTGGCTAGAGTCTGAGGCAAGAGAACTATAACGTGGTACCACGAGTCCCCAAATAAGCATTCAATATGTAAAGGATCATAAGACATAAATTTGTTTGTAAAGCAAAGAGAGTTTGATATATAAATGTTGCCTTCTTGAGCAACAGCTTAATCAATTTTGCTCCCTAATTTAAAGTTGAACTGTTTTTCCCTTTTGAGTCCCACAGATAGTGGCTTTCTAGCCTGGATAATTCTAGAAATGAAAAGAACCAGCTTGAGAACCTTCAAAGGCGTTTCATCCGCCTTAACTGTTTTCTTATTGTTAACCTAGATCAGTTAATGTGGCTCGGCTATAAAATAGTGTGAAAACAGGTAACATCTCTGTCATGACAAATAGTTAATCACTTACCTAATGCTAAGAATGCAACTTATAGCCACCAATTGTATTGATTGTTTTTTTTAAAAGAAAGAATAGTTATTTTAAAACTTACTTCATCTTAAGGAAAATATTGAGAAATTTGAACAGTTTATTAACAATGTTCTAGTTACATATTATTTTAAGTCTTTATCTTTTAATCCTTGCTCATTCTTCAGGCTTCCATTGTCAGTACAGAAATGAAGACTATTATCTGCTTTTTAAACATGTTCATAACTCATAGATGCCAATAAAATATTCAGTTCTTTAGCGAGATGATCAGAAAGAAACTGGCTAAAAAACAGACCTGGGGATCTCCAATCCATAATCAAATATCTAGATTGATTGTGTCACTTGCACTTGTATTGATTTCAATTCGAGTAGCTCACCCAATGGAATAATAAAAATGTGGAATAAAACTGATTTATGAGAACAAAATAAATCCTTTTGTGAGAGGTAATGAATTGGTATTATTTAACCCTTTCAATCACAGAGTGAAAAAACTATTTATTTTTGACAAATGCTGAGCTAGCCAAAAGAAGTCATATCAGAAATGCCAATACTGCCAAGTGCCATTACACGAAGTTGTAATGCTGGGAAGGAAATGTTGCTCTAAACTTGATGGAAGGCGGTATTTGACATACTTCTAGCTTTCCTGGGCCAACTTCGATGTGTCATCACAAATGATGGACTTGTAGATCCAAAGTATTATGGAATCCCTTGATAAATGTTTATTGTACTTATTTACATGATTTATAAGACAGCTGAGAAGCAAGAGTAAACATGGTGGCACATGAACTACATTTAATTTTTTTTCTCTCAATATCGATGTTCTTTAGTTTACTCAAAACTTAGTATATAACAGTTAAATCAAGAGTTATCTCTAGGATAATAAGGATATCCAGGGGAGACAGATTTTAGCATAATTAAGGCACATACACACATTTGCCTTAAGGAAAAGTAAAGAACCTGGGAAAAAATGAGACGATTTGCACACAAAACCAAAGCAACTGATTCTATCACCTGAGCCAACCAGCCAACCAGCTGATTTAATGAGGAAAAAATTCAGCTCCTGTTCTTTGAAACTCAGTAGACAAAACATTCCCCATAGTTTGGCTTCAGTTTAACTTTTAACTTTTCCATTTTGCTGACATCTTATACACATGTTCTAAACCTGGGCTGTCCAATACAATAGCCTCTATCCATACGTGGCTACTGAGCGCTTGAAATGCGGCTGGTGCGGCTGAGGAATTGAATTGCAATTTTATTTAATTTTAACTAATTTAAATTAAAAACATAATTTAGTTACTGGAAAAAATTTAAATATGTTGGTGAGTCTATTTTTTAACTGAAAACCTCATGAACTCTAAATGGAGATCAAATATTTCCAATGAAAATGATTATCTGAATTGAAGGGTCCTGTAAAATATACACATTGACTTAGTATGAAAAGAAGAATATGCTATCTCATTTGAGATATCACTTTAAGATTTGATTACATGTTGAAATGATAACATTTGGGGTAGACTGATTCACAAAAGATACATTACTCAATTGCTTTTTGCTGTTTTACTCTTTTTTCATGTGTATACTAGAAAATTCAAAATTATATATGTAGCTCACTTTATATGTCCATTGGACAGCACTGTTATGATGTGCTAAAGGGAAAATTAGAATGCACACTTAAAATGCAGGTTCGTTTTTCTCTTAAACCGACGGAAGAAAGAAAATCTTATTGCTCCAAGATCTGCCAACATATATACACAAAAACTGAAGGTGAAACTTTTATTCGTAGAATGCACAGCTTCTGTTTAATACACTGCATTTAATTCATAGCCCTAAGAAAGCTAATTTCACAACTACTTGGAAGGGACTCCTATAAGGGGTGAGTTGATTTGTTACCAGCTCTGTCAATTTGGCTTGTACTGTCAGGGTGTTTAATGAAAGTATATGAAGGTAACTATTTATCCTCACTGGCATAAAAAGGCTTTTAAAAAAATTAATACAGTTTACTATTTACAATGAAACATAATTTAATTCAGTTTGATGGTACCATAATTATTATAGCATAATAATTTTTCTAATATGATAACTTTTGCACGTGTGCCACACGGAGTAAATCATTAAACAGGAAACAGTACAAATCAAAAAGATAATAAGAAACTCTATTATCTTAAAGGAATAAATTATTAGGGAAAAGTGAAAGTGAGCCACTGTAAGTTTAAGGGATTCAAGTAAAAGCAAGATGATAATAAACAGTAATTGTAATTGGTTGGGCTTCTGAAAGAAGCTGAGGCCTAAGGCCTTTATCACCCCAGACTTAATGAAGTCAAGTCTTTTTGTTCCTAAGTTCTTGCGAGAATTTGGAATTTTAAAGTCTGTTGTTTTCTAAAACCTTCCAATACTTTTGCTATAAGAGGACAAATGTTACAAACTCTCTTCCTCTTTTGTTTCTCTTGGCTTCATTTACTCCTTCTTTGTCTGACCAGAAAAGAAATACTTGTTCATTGTAAATTGTAAGATTATTATCAGACATTATGAAGAGAAAAGCTAAAATTATCTAAAATTTCAAGCTAATCATTGTTATTATGTTAACATTTTGGTGTATTTTGGTATGTATCCTTTCATATTTTTCCCAGATATAGAAATATATTATATTTTACACTTATAGAAATTTCTAATGCTTATTGTTTTGTACCTGTAATAATGTATATTTTCTTATCACTAAATATACTTCTGCATCATCTTTTTAATGAATTCACCACAATATAGTCAATCCATATAGTTGGACTTTTAGGAACACAGCCTTCAAATTCTGTTATACAGAAAACTCTGTCAGGAACATAATTTTGCAAGTATTTTTGTGTACCTATCTAACAATTTCTTTAAAAAAATTCCAAAAAGGAGAATTACTCATTTTCTCAATGAGCACAAATGGATACAAATATTTTAAACCTTTTATATTTACTTTATAAGCTTATTTTAATTATCTCAAATGAATTCTTGGAAACAAAAATTAGTCAGATAGTTTTGCTGTGGTTTACTTAAAATAATCATGTTGCATGGGTTATATTTGTGATTGGAGCTTAAATCAGAGCTCTTTTTGTTCCAAGTAAAAGCATCCATCCTAACTGTTGGTGTGTTATATCACATAACCGAGTGGGCTGGACTCATGGAAATGTTCCTTAAGTGTAAGGACCTCTGTATTTTCTGTCTTAATGGAGCTGGAAAAATTAACTCAGATTTATAAACGCTTAAACAAAGTATTGATGAAAATCACACAGATGTGATACCAATAATGATTTTTTAAATGTTATAATAAAAATAAACAAACACAATCACAACCACAAAAGTAAAATACCTGGCTATAACCCTAACAAGATATATGAGGTCTCTATGAAAAAAATAACAAAACTTTACTGTGAGATATAAAATGCCTAAATAAATGGAATCATAACACATTTCTGGATGAGAAATATTTGAAGGTATAAATTCCTCATGAATTAATTTATAAGATGAAGATTCATTAAAAATATCAGTGGTATTTTGTTTTCAAATCAATTTAATGTTGAGTTGGAAGAATATACATAAAGAAATAAGACCTTTTAAAAAAATGAGTAATAAGCTGGAGGGAGAAGATGGGAACTTTACCTAAATTATAGGAAATATTTTCTAAATATTTACCATGTTGAAAGCATAGAAATCAAACTGTCATGGTGTTGATTCAAAGAGAAACTGAGGTATAAATAGAACAAATAAATAGCCCAGAGATAAGCACCGTTATACATAAGAATTTAAATCTCTGATAAATTTAGCAAAATAATGCAACACATATGTTTCAACTCTGGATAGAGAAAATGTTTTTTACAAAAATAAATAGAAGTTTCATTATAAAAAAATGAAAACACTATTTCTTAAACCTCATAAATACACCAAAAAGATAAGTTAAATATTTGACGCTTAAATATTTGACACTGTAATGACTGATAATTATTACTCATAATTTTTAAGCTGCCATACACATCAAACCTAGTTTTAAATCTCTAAAATCTTCTGGCAAAGTGTGTGAACAAATAAGAAAAAAAAAAAATAATAGGCCTATGGAAAATATTTGATATCAATAAGAATAAAAGAAATGCAAATTAAACTATCATTTTTATCTATCAAATTAACACAATTACAGAAATATGAACATATCGGTATACTGTCAGGAGATGTGAATTGATGTGATTTCTCT
Source organism: Balaenoptera musculus (assembly GCF_009873245.2). Taxonomy (NCBI): domain Eukaryota; kingdom Metazoa; phylum Chordata; class Mammalia; order Artiodactyla; family Balaenopteridae; genus Balaenoptera; species Balaenoptera musculus. The sequence goes on along the minus strand of NC_045785.1, from coordinate 170,273,063 downwards.
TGAAAGCATTTTTCCAATGCATATCAAATCTTAAAAAATATTCCAACCTTTAATTTAAATTTTAATAATACATATTAATGATATATGCAGAGTTATATGTTAATAAAAATATTCTAATAGTAAAAATAATAAATCTAAACATCCAACAATAATGGAATGCCTAATACATTTTGGTATTATAATACTAAATAATGAAATGGTAATAATGGGATGGCTAATATATTTTGGTATGTCCATACTACTGATATTATGTATCCATTAAGAATGCATTTTATGAGTGCTTTTTGTGTGATATGAGAAATACTCATGATATAATCTTAAATGAGTAAAATAGGATATAAGATGTGTTTATAGTAGGATCTCAAATATACTACATATACACGTACATATTTGTGTACACATATATTTATCTCCATAGGAAAATAACTGGATGCCAGATGAAAAAATGTTACCCATTTACAATTAATATCATTTTGACAAAAATATTTCAGGAAAAAAAGTGTTCTAATCTATGCCTACCGTTATTAAATTTAAGTAATATTCATCTGCTATACAACTGAAAAATATAGACAATCCTTGTAGTTCCATGCCAAAATCCTTGAGTAGCCTACAGGATTCTTCCTAAAGTAGCTCTTGTCTAGCTTTTATGTCTCACCTTATGCCATTCTCTTCCTCATCCACTCTGTCCCAGACATATTGGCCTTCCTTGGTTTCCTCAATCACACCAAAATTTTATGCTTCTCGCATCCTTCACAAATGCCACTCCCTCTGGAGTCCTCTTTCCTGTATTCTTCTCTGGATTAGTGCCTAAATGTTATCCTAAATGTCATCCTAAATGTCATCTGTTAAAAAGGTCTTCTCTGATCCTCCAATTTATATTAGGGTCCCTATCATGCAATCTTAGTGATATATATGTTTACTTTGATGCTTTTTAAAGTTTGCAATTTTATATTTTTATGTGATTATTGGGTTAATTTCCATCTCCTGTTGTAAACCACAAGCCCCTTTGGTGCAGGACCATGCTCTTTAATTCACCACTAGAACCCTAGTCTCTATTATCATTTCTGTCTTGCTCCATTAAAACTAGATACATGTTTGTGGCATGAACAAATTAATGAGTAAATGAAGAAATAGCTACATTTTAGTTTATGATTTCAGATATCCACTCCTCAAATGTAAAAGTTCTTCTGATATCTCCCCAAAGGTATATGACCATATAAAAAATAAGATATACATGCAACCCTATTTACAAACAATCCAAATTCTCAGAAAACTATATAAAACCATTGTGCTTTCTTAAATGGTCTGCTAGCAACCTTAGATTCTGTTTTTTGAGTTGAGTGAAGTAACTCATTGATCATAAGAATTTCTCACAAAAAGTTAGGAAATATTAGTTCTCAATGGGCTGTTCTTAGTATACAGCATTATGATATCAGATTCATCTAGCAGTACTTTCTAAGGGGCTAAAGTGTAAGGTTTGTGATCCCTGTAACTCTGTATGATGGTGAAGACTTATCATCATCCAAGGGGTCCATTCCTAGACTCCCACAGGAGCAGCTCAGGAACCGGAGGAGGAAATTGTCTGCTGCAGGACTGTGTCGCAGAGGTTGGGAAGAACACTGGCCCTAAAGGACTAGATTTTTTCCTATTTCTCTATGTAGCCCACTCTTCCATTTCCCTCTAATACTAATTCATAGCTGACACATCTATTGAAAGCCTCTTCATTCAAAATCCAGATAATTAAGTATAATGGTTCTACTTTCAGTCAAGAAATATCTGCAGACTGACTCTAATATTGCTATTTATTCAGCAAACATTGAAACCTTGCCATGACAAAGCATACCAAACTCAACGCCTGACAGGTGTATTTGTGGTATACAACTATCGATTCAAATTATTACATATCTGCTCCATGGCTGGCGTCCCCCTGTGAACCTTACCATGTCTGTACTAGAAACCCCCAAGTCTGCCCTGGTATGAGTTTGAAAATGGTATGAGTTTTTCAAAATGAGTTTTAAATACTTCCCCTTTTGAAAAGGGGAATGTGATCTGTTAAAAAGTGATGTAAAAGTCTTCCAAAGACAAAGGTAAATCATTTGGGAGTGATCTGCAGATGATATTCCTCATCTGACAGTCTCCTTTCATGAGGAGGTAGAATGGCACAAAGATGGCCTGCAGAATTTGAAGCATGAACTTAAGCTACCAGAACACAGAAACCCAGTGCTCTGTCCTGCCTCTGTGGGCTGCACTCCCGACTCTGTGTGCAGCCCAGGGTTAGAATTTGCATTTCATCATTACGTTGTCTCTGCAAAAAACACAACAGCATAGAGTCTACACTTGTTCATTATGTCAAGAAAATAGCCAATTAGATATAGGACACAAATTCAATAAGCGGCTGTGTGAGTGCTGAGAACAGATGAGTTCTTAAGTAAGTTTGATAAATTAATGCTTAATTCCATTCTCATGGAAGAATGTGTCCTAATTATACATTTCTATAGTTTTATTGGCCATGACATGATATACAATCAGAGGTGTCAATATATTCAGTGGGTATATGTTCTATCGCCCAATGTTTGAAATGACATATATCTTATTAGTGTCCATTCATATTTTCATCAACAATGCAGCAATGATTTTTTAATTCCAAGTAAAACGTTTTCATTTCCTGTGTGCTTATTTTGTGTGCGTTTATACCCCTAGAAGTGCGTTGGAACTTTAGGCAAAAGTATATTAACGGTAATTTCTTTTTTGCAGAAGAGAAATTTGCTTCCCAAAGAAATAGGGAGAAAGTAATTTTCTCTATTTCCTCTATATTCTCATTGCTCTTCAAATTAATACTTGCTTCGAATATAACCTTTTCCCACAGTCACCATTCCTGATATTTCTTGTGTTGATTTCAAACACCCGATATGGTCAGGGAGAGAGGTCCAGGATTATTGTCTATAACCCAAAGAACTCCCTAACACGACATTTATTTAATTTCTTCTCTGTCTCTAAAAGAAATTGTATGGTGAATAACTGTATAATGTGGGAAAAACCCCAAAACAACCCACAGTATAATGCCTTTTAATGTCTGCGCTTGATGAGTATTTGTGTATGAAATACTATTGCCTGCTACTTTAGACTCTGAGTTCTAATTTTCATATATTGGGTTTTTATTTAATAAACTGGGTGGGATAGAGCTGGACTTTCTCTGACCTTTCCTTTTAAAAATATGGGGATTCAAGCAAAGGAATCCTGAAAAGAAGTGGACCAGCGACAAGCCACGTTACTCTGCTGATTCGTCTGCAAGGCAGACTTCACGCTCCCTTTTCTCCATCACTGTCTCTTTCACCCTGAAATACACTTTGTAAGATCTTGGGCGAGCTCACTGCTGCTGCCTGACCGTCTAACTCATTACGGAGAAATGAATTCAAATTGCTTGAAAAGAAGCTGCCTCTTTTATCTTCTTACTGACTGACAAGCAACTACAAAGTTCTCCGACGGGATTCCAAGTTACAAGCTGTACTGCATCACTGCAACAATTCCCCCACTGGCGGCTTTTCCCAGAGGGAAGCGTGTCAGATTACACTGCATTGCGTGCGAGCACAGCCCTGAAAGTGCACACTTTCCACCACATTGAAAAACATACATCAGGGACTATAAAACAAAGCTGTCCCTTTCCTAACAGCATTAGCCTTCCTGCAGACCCCTTGAAAATCTAAGAGGTTCCCATGTATAATTATTTTCTTTACCTCCCAAAAAAAACAAATGCTTCTCTATCCTTTTTTTTTTTTTTCCTTGTACTTTTTCTAAAACACAGTTTATTCTGAGAGGAAAGGCATCCAGAGAATCAGATTGTGTGCAAAGGTCTCTGAATTTCTCTAGATAACCTTGAAAGATGGACTGCTTTTTTGTGGTTTTTTGAGATTTTTTTTTTTTTTTTAGAGATTAATAGTGCTTGAATCTACTGACAGTCTAAAGCACTATTTCTGGTGACCGGCAGCTCCTGGAGATGGTAAGCCTATTCCGGGTGTTGGTATTTTAAGGTAGTTAAAAATATGCATTCGTCTAGTTGAAACCCAGCAGTACTTAATTCACTTGTGCAGTTTCGGTTTTCCTTTATTTTCTTTTGTTTCTAGATGAGCATGTGTGCCAAGGAGCAAACACTTGATGCTGACATTGGAATGAGATACTTAGGCTACTTAATCAAATGAGGAAAAGTTGATGCTCAGAGAACGGGGAAAGAGGAAGGCCATCACATTTACGCTCCTCTGTCTTTCCTACATAGAAAAATCCTCTTCCCTCTTTAAACCGCCCCGCTCCCCTTCCAGATGTTACCCCTGTAGGGAAAATTTCTCGCCCCTGTTCCCTATCCTCTAACTTCAACAACCAGAATCTTCCACTTCTCATTCTTTCCCTAAGACTCTCTTTAACAACTGAGTCATACATAGTCTCATTTGCTTCTCTGACCAATCCTAGGTAGTAGTTCCCGTCTTTGTTTTGCAATACCCTCAGGGTTTTTGCTTGTTTGATGACCACTGGCAACTACTGCTAAAGAGAGAAATGCAGGCAAAACATGAGAAGGAAAATTTAACATTATACATGCCACCCAAAGAGTTTTCCTGGATAATCACTGAAATTTACACGAAGATGCCCTTTCATCCTTCTGTAGGCTTCGACCTTAGGGCTTCTGACTCAGCCCTCAGATCTAGTCCTTCTAAGCGGAACCAGCTGTGATTACTCCAAATAACTCTGCTTTGGAATCGTCTGCTTTCACCAGCTCTGTTTAAAAATTTATTGCAAAAAATAATATGTATTTCTTGTAGAAGATTTAAAAACTGTATTTAAAACAGGAAAACTGGGAAGGTAAACCATTCTTAATACAACCACCCAGAATGAACAACTATTATGTGTGTGTATACATACATACATATATATATATGTATATATGATATTTTTTTCCAAATTTACATTTCCCTTTTTAAAAATAGTCTTCAAAATTAATCAAATTCTTTTTCAGGCCCACCTATTCTTACAAGCAAAGAAAGCATCTGATTAATGCTAATTTGATGATTTGCTCTCCCCTTCTTCCCTCCCTCCCTTCCTTCCTTCCTTTCTTTTTCCCTTTTCCTTCCCTTCCCTCTCCTTTCCTTTCACTTTTCCTTTTTAAAGATTCATTCCTGGTTGAAGGTATCCACACTGGGAAAAAACCCTCCTAAAATCTATTCCTTTCATCTTTCTATGTTCAGGAAAAAGAATTTTCCGGTTTCTATAAAATGACTCAATTTTGCCATGATGAATTTATTAAATTGCTTTTTAGTAAAACTAAAATGATATTTCCCTTTGCAAATGCTGAAGAACCATTTTCTTGTCTTTCTTTTCTCAGTAATCCACATTCTCTCTTTCTCAAATGAACATCTTTATTCTGTGCCATAACACAAAATAGGGGATTAAGAGAAAGAGGCATTTAAAGACGAAAACTAAGCTGCAATCCAATTTTTCAGAGCAGGTGAGAGTTAACAGTGCACAAAGGACTTGGCAATTAGCACACCCTGGTGCTTTGCCTAAGAAACTCAGACACAAAACAATCTGTCAGGTTATCCAGCAAGGAAGATCACTTCCCGATTCATTCAAAAGGAAGCAAAATGAAGACTCAAACTATTCGCATAGGACTCTAACTGCTTAAGAAAAAAAGCAGGACATGGTCTTGTCTACTAAGAAGAGGATCTGTGTAAAGCATCTAAAGAATCTGGTTTAGTAGTAAAGAGCCTGGCATTTGTGAAAATATTCGATAGGACCTCAGAAGATTTTCTTTTTCTCTTAATAATATTATTCTCTACATTCCTTCTTGACAATTAGATGGTTTCATAATACTCTGAGTTGAAAATATTTTTGAAACCTTATAAAAGAATTATACAACCATAAATTCTCATCACATATTACTTTCACCTACCAGTTAGATAAAAGATTTATAATTTTAAAACCAGTTTCACATAAGCCATATTTTTTACTACTATGCTGTCAGTTATTTTAGTTTTTAATTCCTAAATTTACACATTGCGTTTATTTAAAAAACCCACACACTCAATATGTTTCATAAGGAAGTTTTATAAACCTATTACTTACCATTAAATGTGTTAGTTAATTCATATATGTGAAGAGAAAAGAATCTTGGCAATGCTGTAACCTGATCCCGGGGAGCTGGCCATTCACCTGTGCAAGGTGAGTGGAAGGCTTTGGAGAGCCACAGAGCACAGCACTTATTCCAGGTCAGTAAGTGGCATTTTCAGACGCGAGAAAAAGCTAATTTGTGTCATATGTTCCTCATAATTACATGGATGCTTCAAGTCAGGCAGAATCCCACAGAAGGAAGTGCTCATCCTAACTTTTATGGTAGACATTAAGAAAAAGCAGAAAATATGTTCTCATATATCCCACTGTGGGTTGGGCAATCTGTTAATTTTTGCCATTCACATTTGTTTGTGCTCGCTCTGTCATTCCCTCTGTGTGTTTTCACGCTCAGGTTATTCTAACCCATCACTGAAGCAGAGTAAGGGCCACTGTTTCCAAAATCTTCCCCCAGTTAGCTCTGTTCCACTTGTCACACCAATACCTGGTTTCTCTGTAGCCTCACACACTTGAGAATGACCCTGCTACGTTTCCCTGTCTTATCTTCTCTATTTGTTTGCCAATTCTATGGGTGCAGACACCCTTCAGGTCCAATCTTTGGTGCCATTTTATACACCTCAGATCTGGTTTACTAAAAACTAGTTGACAGTCTAATTAATCAAGTTATCATATTCTACCTGGTAAAATGTCTGTGCTTTTGAGAAAACTACAACAAATCCTAGTATCAAAAAAGCCATAGATGCTTATTGTGGTTAGATCATCCAATAGATATAGAAGTGTGAAAGTATGGCTTTCTGAAGACAGGTATCT
>NC_045785.1:170083642-170261142 GCF_009873245.2 Balaenoptera musculus | reverse complement strand
TCTGAGTTGTGTTGCTACCAGGTATGTGCAAATGGCACCATGCCAGACATCAAGAGATAAATGTACCTGAGTGACTCTATCCCTAAAGTAAAATCACAAAAAGTTGAAATTTCATTAATATAGTAGTAATGAATGTATGCAGAAAAGAACAAAAAATGACTTATTTGAAGAGAAGGAATCTGAAATAAATATAAGCCTTCACTGCACAGGGGCCAGAAAGATTTTAATAGCTAAATAAGTAAAATAACTAAGAGAACAGAGGAAGATGAAGTTGGAAAGAAAGTAGAAAGGGGTTCAGGATATTTTAGCATCTTTTAATAACTGGCTTAAATTTGTTAACTAATCACCACAAACTCATAAGCATCCCTCATAAATGTTTGGCCTTTTCAGATTTACTGAATAGGTTGGTAATTTTGATCTTATTCTTAAAATACAGGCTCACGCCTCACAGGAAGGTGACCAAACATGAAATCCTTAGTCAGGCAAATTTTCTCAATTATGTAGCCTTCATTTGTTAGGACGAATACACTTTCTCAATTATGAAAATAAATGTGGAAAAGACAGTGTGTTAATTTTTAATAAGTATGAGGTCACGACATGTTTTATTTTCATCTGAGAAAGGCTATGGGGTTCTTTAGATCTATAACTCCTAGTCATTTTTTTAGTCTAATAGCTATGTACAAAAAATGATAAAGAAACTTGACTAGAAAAATATCAATTCATCATTTAAATATTTCATAACAAATGCAATTGGTTTATATCTATGTATGTAGTTCAAATTATTGTATAGAAAATGATTTTAAAGGGTTCCAAATAAAAGGAGACTCAAAAAGTTGAAGAATTAAGGGAAAATCCAGATAATTATATTATTATTCTCAAATATCTGGTTAATTTGAAATAAATAGAATTTTAAAATTTCCTTATGTATATGGATAAATACTTCAGTGCTTTTACACTATATTAAATTTGGCAGTTGTACTATTTTGCTCTGACTTGTTTTTTTTTTTTTTAATTACCATTTTATCAATCTTGCCTTAAAAAATGCTAAGGAAAAGGCATTCTAGAAGGTTGACTTGGCTTTCACCTGGGAAACTCCCTTGACACAGAAAAAAAAAATATTTGAGAATAAATATGCAATGAAAACAAACATTTCAATAAAATTGTTATCCTTAATACAACTCTTACCATGTACCAGAAAACTTTGTATAAATATTTCATTTAAATTTTCACAGCAACCCCTTGTAAAGTAGGCATTATTTTCCTTTTGTAATAGTTGAGAAATCTAAGGTTTCATAGAATAAAGCATGTTTTCCAAGGAGGCATGGGGGAAAAATAGCAGGTATAGGATAGATTTCCCACATGGGATTTTCTTGACCATAACATTTATTGCCATTAAGGTTTAGATGTCTTAAATAACAAAATTTATTTGTTTCTTTATTTAAAAAATGGCTGTGAAAATATGAGCATGTGTACATGTGTGTCTGGGTGTGTTTATCTGTATAAGCATGCCATCACCAAGAAACCAAGGCAGCTTTTTAACCATATCATGCAGCAGTGACCTATAGTTTCACACTTCATCCTTAAGAGGGTCCTTGGAGAATTGAATCTAATGAATGTTCCAAGGCCAGATACAGTCATAAAATTCCCCATCTTAGAGTCTACCAGTGTTATCTAACAGTGGATAAGAGAAAAACAAACAAACAAAAGCAAAGTGATTTTCCTATGGACAAATTTATTGCATATTATTATAGAAACACAAAATGTGAAGGGTTTCTAATTGCAATTCAATAATATAATTGAAAAAAAGGAAAGCATTTAAATAGTTCTTCTGGTGCTGCATTTTCTGTTCATTTTTTTTCATTATTTCAAACATTTATGAAACCTCAATTACTGGATTTAATTTGACAGTGCACATTAGCATCTTAAAAAATTAAGATCAAAGGCACTGTAAATTGTTTTTTACGTTGGAATTTCTTTAAAATCCAAATACATTGTGTAAATGGACAAGAACTGAACAAAACACACAGAAATCTCTTTTTTTTTTTTTTTTTTCAGATAGTACAGAGCAATTTCTTCTGAATCACGAATAACAGGGAATAAACCTGGCTAGTCTAAGGGCACAAAAAATATTGTACTAATGCTACATTAAGGTGGTAAGAATATGGAATTTATGTAAGTATTTTTATTTTAAAAATATTCTATTTTATCGAATTTGTCCTTTTTTTTTTGTTTTGGTTTATTATACGAGCAACCTGGAAAATTTTGAGGGTGAACCAGACCACATTCAAGACTATAGAGCATATTTGTCATAGGAAACATTGAATGGTATTTCCCTGTGTGCATGAAAAACAATAATATTAAATATGTAAGTGGTGAAACAAACAGGCTTGTCTTTCTAAAAACCAAGAGTTACCATTAAGGAATGTTGTTAGGTGAAGAAAAAAAAATTGACTCTGGAAAATTAATTCTTTGATTTCTTCCAGCAAAAGATTTAAAAATAGAGATCATAAATTTTTTTGTTTCAATGAAATATTTGCTATAACATTGGGCTTCAGATAAAGAATACCCTTAAGTGATATATATACACACAATTTGGCTGGATTTTGTTGAACATCATATTATGATTTAATGATAATTCTGGCTTTTAAGATTGATTCCTAGATTTCTTAAATCAAGGACACATTCAAAAAAATCATCATCAACAAAAAGAGTTGAATCTGTAATATCTTTCATGATTGTGATAGATATCCAGAGCTATCTAGAATACTCAAATATGTAATCTCTTAAGTGCATAACATGTATTGTAATTGGTAAAAAAATATTTCAGAAATCAATTGAAGACCATGGGTTTTAACTTCTTGGCAATATAGAGTTGACTTGTTCTAAATAAAGACATTGTTGTTCAATCCCACTAATTAGAGATGGATCATTGATTTGGGAACAGTGTTTGTATACTGAGCACAGGATAAAGAAAAAGACCAAAAGGAGAAAATAACTCTGTGCTTTAATTCGGAACTGAGTCTAGGATGTGTGAGGCCGTGGGAGAGTAGGGTTTTACAATCCAATTCGGTTTCCTCCTTCCCATCAGGCATTGTGGAATTTGATTCCTTCAGGTCAACATCGCCTACTATCTGTACAAGACATAGATTGATAACCATGTCCCCCTTGTTTAAAGTTACCAGAACATCAGGAGACAGAGTGGGACCCAGTTTAGTAGCCAGGACCACAATTTGCACTTTATATTTTTGAAAAAGTCTCAGTTTCAAGCTCATAGGACGTGTTCTTTTGTTTCTTTTTCTTTTTTGAATGGAGAAGAAAGGCTGGCCTATTGCCATTCCTGCTTTTAAGAGTAAGTAACCATCAGAGGGGTCCAGGCTATAAAATACTTAATGGCAATAAAGACTACAGCTCAGCTCCACTGATAGATGATGTCAGCAGCTTGGAAAGCAACCAATCTCTGAAGCGAAATGGGAGGTGTGAGCAAAAATAAGGAAGCAAAAAATTAAATGGTCGAGCTGTTTTTCAAGGTAATATTTATAGAATACACTCTTCAATGAAGACAAAATGCATTAAAATGATAGGCCATTAGGAAAGACTGCCAAAAAATATCTAAAATGAATGAGCATGTCCCTTAAAAGAAGCTAAGTCTAATCAATCAAGAAATATGCACAAGAGTCAAATGATATGTTTTGAAACTAAAGAATGTCATGCTGGTCTATGACAATTATGTACAATCAATTGGGTTTTGAAAATTATACCAGTAATAAAAAGCACAATTTTGTCTATCTTTCAACTGCAAATGAAATATACGTAGATATAGATTTCTGAAATGTGGATATCAAAAGCTGATATTAATGTAATTTTAAATACTGTTCTTATTAATATATCACGCTCATGAAATTAAAATATATTATTCTAATGGATGAGGCAAACAATCTTTTAATTGATTAACATACTTGTCGGGAAGCAGTGTTGACATATTGTGGCAGTTATGCGCTTTTAATTAATTTCACTTTTTAATCATAAACTTACTCAAGTGGTCGAGTTCATTACTTGGAAGAAAAACATCCACTTTAAATATGTCACTAAATTAGGCAAAATTGTATGTATGCCTGCTCAGCTGGTCAACTTACCATTTAAAATTTCAGTAAAATGTAGATTCTGTCTTTCACTAGACCTATGTGCAGTCTTGAAATTTATGTTGAATATAAAATCCTACTAACCCTTAATTGAAATTTTATAAAAAGAAACTCTCCCATCCAACTTGAAAGGCTAGCTGTGCAGAGTTGCCTATTCATTGTCATCTGACATTTAATACATTTCCAGAATGTAAATTCATACACTCACCAGTGGGCCCAGAGCACAACCTTTGGCCGTGCAGGCTTGGACTCTGAAGGAATGTAAGCTCCAAGGAGCAAATCCAGAAGCATGACAGCTGAGTTCTGAGGAATTGTGAATTAATATACCATCTAGATATAGTCTGTAACTTGTGATAACACCTGGGAAGATAATAATTGCCTTTTAGTATGATTGTTAGACAATAGCAAAGAATATCTTAAAAGAAGCAAGCACTTCTTGATATGATTTCTAATTTCGTGGAATCACAGTCTCTCCCTTAGTCTAAACCCCGTCTCTTTCCAAAGGATAAAACCGGCTTTAAACTCTTGAGTATCAAAATGTTAAGCTAATTAGTATAGAGACACAAATAGAACCCAAGAGTCCCAGTATAGGAATCTTTCTATTGCATCACGTTAACTGCTGTCATTGGTGTTCCATATAAAAAATGAATAAATTAAGTACATTTATAATTTGTATTGCTTTCTAAAATGATATCCTAATAGATGTGCTTTAGAAGTCCAATGACCTTGTTGGGTAATGCATTGTGTGTGACTCAGGATGTGTCAGGCATTGTTCCAAGAGCATCTTCCTTTTTAACTCTCTCCCCACAGTACCACTATAATAAAGGCAGTATTATTATCACCATTTCATAGATGAGGAAAATCAGGCACAGATAGCTTAGGTAACTTGCTCAAGGTCACAAAGCTCGCAGGTTTCAGAGTCAGGATTTGAATCTAGGTGGTCTGTCTCCAGAGCCCATGCTCTCAATTACAACACTGAATCACCTAAACAGAAAGCCTTGGCAATTTGCACGGATTACATTTATGAGACACTCGTGAATGGGTTAGAGAAACTATGATTTGCTAGATTTAATGATCAACTTAAATTTATTTCAGAAGTTATGTGCATTTTCATGAAATCAACTAACAGAGATTTGAGAGACTGAATGACTAATATAATCATTTATATGGCTAATATAATCATTTGATTTATTGCATCCAAACATGCATTAAAAGGAAGTTAGGGATCTCTGTTCACTGGAAATACAGCATCCCCACACTCATTAAACATTATACTGGGGGAAACAGAACTTTGCTTGCATGCTAAATTAGAACCTCTTTCAAACTAAAATTAATTTCACAGTGGCCTCCTGGGTGTGTCCTTGAGGGCTTAACTGTTTATCTGTCAGATAGCCTTCCCTGAGGACAGATGTTGGGTGCCTCTCCACTAGCACACAGCACATCTTCATCATAGTATTTACTTTCCCACTTCTCACGTTATTAGTATCATTATTCCTTATTTAATTGCCTGACATTGCCAATGGGCTACAGGATCCCCAAGGCAATCTTGACTCTTCCTCACCTGTGTATTTCTAGAGCTTAGCACTATGACTAAAACATAGTAGGTACTTAAAAAATATTGACTGAATGAATACATTAATGTATACGCAGCATAGGAATAAAATACCAGCATCCAATACAGAATGAAAATTCAAGACTACAGGAAAAAGATACCTAGATACCTGAAATGTGAAAAGAAACTTGCTAGAAGGTTGATATTATAGAATAGCTCAAAATCAGGATTTAGAGGAAGAATGAGTTTTGAAACAAAGACTCTAGCAAAATCAAAGGTCATCAAGAGAGTCCCTGAGAGATGACTTCCAGGATGCTTGACTCTCAGCCTTATGAACAGCAGATCTGGTCTTGTGAATGTCCTGAAAGTAGATCAAACCTTCACCCATCATCATATTAGGGACAGCTTCACTCTGGGAATCATTATACCAGGAGACTTTTTGCAAGCGTCCCTCTCTCCTGGGAAGGAGTTGCTCACTTCTAGAACCTGTTCACAGTGGTCTGGCAGCTCCATCGTCTGTGAACTTATGGAATGCTGTGCCTGTTGTCAGAATATCTCTCACAATGCTGCTTTTGATTAAGAAATCAGTTTATAGCAAAGGAAGGAGGAAGTGACCTAACTATAACTATGGAAGTTATCCATCTTACAATATACCTCATCAACCCATAGTCTGGGAGATTGCCGAATTGGCCTCTGGAAGCCTACCTTACAGCCCAAGTTGAGTGATAACACCCTGTGGATCTGGGGTTCCTACAGGATGCTACGTCTGCTTTGAAAAAGGAACCTGTATTTGATGCTGGTTTTTCTATAGTGAGAAAATGTTGGACTCAAGAGAAGGTAGTCAGCATATTACCTCTCACTATTATACTTCATATGCTACACAAACTATTCGTGCTTTCTCTACTCACAAAGAGGAATACTTATATCATGGGGCATCACCAAGGTACCAGTAAATTAGAAACTGAGAATATTATTGATACCAGGCAATTTGGGATCCTCCTGCAACTAGATCAACAGGCAAAGAAAAAATTACTATGTGGAAGGAGGAATTAGCTTCATTCTGCATGCTGACATTCTGGACTTTCCCAAGGACATCCCTTTATCTGACCAGGTCCGAATATGTAACGTTTAAAAGTCTAAAGTAACTTAAGCCACAACCACTAAGGACACAGACCTTTTAGTAGTACACATTTGGTTGCATTGCTAGGTCAAGAATCCCAAACAGATGGGCAACTGGCTGAGAGCAAGGGGAAGAAGGTGTAAATATCAACTATGTCCTTAACTAGTTATAGAAGCAAGAATTATAGACGTTATTTTTTATTTCGTGCTTATTACGTAGAGATTTGTATATAACAAATTTTCCCTCCTCCTTTTCCCTATTGATTTATATTTAAAAAGTTCATGGGTTTTAGTTTATAGTTTAGTTTTTAAGTTGTAGAATATCCAGGTGGGTTGTATCTAAACTGAAAGGGGAACTAATACTACCGAGATGTGACTATAGTGACAGAGGGTAAGAGCATCTTCATCTGTCCAAAGCAGCGTAGTATCATTTGGGGTGGAAGCATGCAGTGATTATCGTCAGTAGTGGAAAGTAATAGAAGGTAGAAGAGTGGGCATGGCGGCTGAATAGCTCAGCTGCTTATTCATCTAAGTCATCTGATCACAGCTCTACATCCACACTTCTAGTCTGCTCTGTGCACTGAGCCCAAGAGCTAGCACATTACATTTGTAGCTCTCTTGCTGGTTGACTTTCTAGTAAGTTTCACCAAGAGGAGGCATTGCTAGAAGGGCAGAAGCAGGAAGAAAGAAAACATCCAGCTTCCAGCTCCAAGAGCAGACGCCTTTGCTGACTGTCACTACACAGCCAAGCAGGGGCCACACCACGCAGTCTGGACATCACACGCTCCTCTTCCGCATTTGCAGCTTCTTCAGTAGTGGAATCTCGGTGGCTCTTGATGGTTCAAGCATCCAATTCAAATCAGCAGATCCAGCAGCGGGCCCACAGCTCAGCTCCTGCCCAGGAAACTAAGCACCTTGCTGGCAATCACGCTTTTTGTTCTTCTGGTATCCGCCTCCTCCTTCTCCCTTTTTTTTTTCTTCTGGTCCTCCCAATGCTCTTGTAACCAACTCCTTGTACAATATTAAATATAGTCTGTCTTGAATACCTAACACATTTTCTATTTGACCAATTAGATCTTGATCAATACATCCTTTAGGATGAAAGCTTTTTAAAATTTAAATGAGCTAATACTTTAAAAAGCTAGTGCTTTGACCCATTTTCCTTTCTGAAGATAACTCTGTACCATGTCTCTTTCTGAAAGCAGGTCCACTTTCCTTACTTCCCAAATTTTTGAGAAAGTGTCTTCATTTTACTATCAGGTATCACTCTGGCTCCACAAAAAAGTGCAGCTGCCAGCAACTGTTCTTCATTCTAATGTGACCATCTATGGTAACTCAAAGAATACTTATAGAGAGTATTTGCTTTAATGTCATTTAATACTTGACACACAAAAGCACAAATGAATTAAAGCTAAGAAATGAGAGGTACATAGTGAGAAACCAACTAGCACATTGAAAATTTAAGAGAAGAAAAACAGATAAAATCACACTAATAATATAATAATAAAGACAAGAAATTATTATATGCCAGGCACTCTGCTAAGCAATCATTGTATGTGATGGGCACACAATGTGAAAATCACTTATGTTATTGCACTTATGTGCAAATCACATGTTGCAGAAGCTCTTAAAGAAATTTTGACTCCTGAAACTCTATCTTCTTGATCTGCTTTTCAACATTGAAACAGAAAGTACCCAAATCAATATTTCCCTTTTCTTACGTAATTGGGGAACAGAGAACTTCTTTTCTGCTGGAATTATGTGCATAATATCTCATTTATCTGACATAATGGGTAATGAGATATTTTATAGGAGGTAATTTTCGTTATAACTCAGTCTCATCCCTGAAGCACAAACTTAAAAATCTTAACCATTTTCAAAGGAAATCTTTCCAGCAAGCACTACACACTTTCCTATAGTTTCACACAGACAATAATGAATATAACTGAATCATTCTGTGATGATTCAAACTGTGCATTACAGACATCAGAGACTATACTTGCTAATTCAATGATACCCTAGAGGACTGAGGAGATAGAGGATACTTACCCAGCTCTTCCCCTTAAACATCACTCAGTGGCTACACTTCCTCAAGTCTTACATCTCCTTTTTGAGTTCTCCACTCTCCCTCAGTGACAGGCTCTCAAAAGTAACTTCTTTGTTTTGTCTACTTGACTCTAACAAGTCAGCCCCTAGCAAGCTCTGCTGAGAAACTATAACCATGACATTTAGAACTTTGGATAAAGAAATAATAGACAGTTACTGAGAGAAGGGCTCAGAGTAAGACGAGCACATGGCAAATGAGCTGAGAATGAAATTAAGTGACATTTGCAACAGTTAATTCAACTGCTCACATTTTTACAATTCAGGATGCATAAGGAGTGGATGAGACTGAAGTCCAGACTCAGGGCAGGTGAGATCTCACACTCATATACACACACACACACACACACACACACACACACACACACACAGTTACCCAGCTTTCTTAGGTGATCAATATTCAACAGTATTTGTAGGATGCTAAAAGATTTATGGGGCTAAAAGATCAATTGTAGAACCAGTGTGCACTGGATAAATACGGTTGGCCTTTTAAGTCATTTTGGACACTCTTCTCTACTTCATCCACCACACCAACTCCATCCTCAGTCCTGTAGACCTTACATCCCAAATTGATCTTTCCCCATCTCTATATCCATGGGCATCTAGTCCATTCTGCCACCATTTCGTACCTAACAATTATAGCCACCTAAGTGTTTTGATGCATTCATGCTCCCACAAAATTTATTCTTGATAATACAGTCAGAGGGGCAGTTTTCAAAACACATATCTGATCATGTCACATGCAATCAGTGATCAATCAGGTCTTCGCCAGTACTAGCAAGATGAGTTTCCTGTCCCAGAGCCAGGAAGCTGGGGTCACCATAAGCATGTTGTGAGGATGAAACAGACTAGCAGTGTTGACCTCTCTGGGTTTTCTGCCTTTTGGTCCAGGTCTTACCAGCCAATCACCAGATCTAAGGTCAGACCAAAGTGGGATACTATTGTGGTTTAGAGCTGGAATCCACCCGTGCCCCCCTCCCCCCAGAAGAGCCTAAGTCAAGGGGTTTCCTCTGATCTGATTTGGGCAAGGCCATTAATTATAAAATCTTGAATTAAGGACACAAAGTCAAATTTCCTGGTAAATTTGTGGACAATAAGAGATACCATTTGAAAAGAACAGTCCATTTCTTATCAAGACAGGCAAGCAAATTTCATAGCTTGTTTTTATTAGCAAATGTTTTGATATAAATAATATTAGTATGATATGAAACATTGTATAATTCAGTTCTCAAAACATACATTAAGTAATAAGTCTAAAATATCTCTTAACACAACAATTTTTATTGACCTCAGATTCCCAAAGTGAGGTACAAAAACTAGTGAATATAATCTAGTGGACATTTTAAGCATAGCCTAAGAAGGCACTTTCTTTCTTTGACTAGAGCACAGGACATGTACGGATAGCTTTGGAAAAAGTAAAATGCCAAGTTCTTAAAATGCCATGTAAGTATTTTTGAAATTATAAAACACTTAATTATTAAAAAATGTACTGAACACTTACTTTGAGTCGGACAATAGGCGGCACGCTTAATATGAATTATTTCTGTTAACTGTGACAACACCAAGAAGTTAGAACTGTTATTTGCCTTGTTATGGAGATGAGGCAATGCAGTCTTAGAGAGGCTAAGCTACTTCCCAAAGTCATACACGGATAAATTCAGCGCTGGGCTCTGGCAATCTCATCTCACTGCTGCCACTACTCCTGTTATCCATTTCCAGCCTAATTTTCTCTTCTAAAACATGCAGGAATTCCACTCAAATTAAGAACTGATGAACATGCTCTAGCCCTAAAAGCAATGAGGATGAGCCTAATGAAAAAATTCACATGTATTTATTGAAAATCAATTACCTGAAAGGTACTATGCTTGGTGCTTTGGGGCACAGAAAGAATAAGAAATAGTATCTACCTTTATGGAAGTAAGAAAAGGGTTAAACACAGGTCTAACTAAATAACAATCCAGGAGTTAGATGAGTGATAAGCACCACAAAACCTTTATGACCAACAAATGGTATAGACAGTAAGTACAGAAGCTTCTAGCAGGGAACAATCACTCTGGCTAAAGCGAGTGGTAAAAGCTTTTCAGAGCAGCCAAGTCTTCAATGCAAAGAAGCTTCATCTTCCATAGGTTCTTCTATAAATGATACAAGGTGAAAAGGCAATGACTCAGGAAGATGTCCCTGGTAGGGAAATGATATTTACCAATGTGTGGAAGGAAGCAAGTGCAAGGTATAGTAAAGATATCCTGAATAGACCAGTATTTTCCTGTTGTTGCTGTAATTGGTTAAAGTCTAATAGAAAATAAGGATTCAAAGGGAGTTAGAGCCTGAATGCTGCTCCAAGAAGTTGGGATTTTATGACGCACAGGAGAATCACTGATGTTTTTATGTACTGACTAGGGGTATAATGAAAGTCTTATTTAGAAAAATTAACCTAGAATGATATATATAATACTGGCGTAGGGAAGACCATGGAGGTAGGGAAAAGTAGGACAGATGAAAATACCAAAAAGAAAAACTAATATTAATAATTTTTAAAGCCACATTTTCCTGAATGTATCATAACTAGTTGTAACCCAGGCAGGGATGTGGAAATGTCACATTTCGGCAGTAGTATGTGGTATATTCTAAGAGAAATATCTTTAACACTTTTATATATAGTTGACCTTTGAACAACATGGGTTTGAACTGCATGTGTCCACTTATATGTGGATTTTTTTCAATAAATACAAAACTACACAATCCGAGGTCGGCTGATTCCACAGATGCAGAACCACAGGTAGGGAGGGCTGACTATGGGGACCTGAGCACCTGCGGATTTTGGTATCTGCAGTTGGTCCTGCCAATCCCTCACGGATGCTGAGGGAGGATTGCACGTGGATTTTCTATCACATCACCCTTACTGTTCAAGGGTCAACTGTACTTTCTCTTTTTTAAAAAAACAAACATGAGCTTAGGACTGGGATGTGTTAGACTAAATATGGTATAACAACGTCACTAGTCGAAGAGAGAGCTGTCTCTCTTTATCAGAGATGGACTGTGAAATTCCCAATAAAAAAACTCATAAAAACCTGCTACCGAAGAACTAGCTTGCCTCTATACTAATGGTTTAAAAGGGATTGATTTTCATTTGAGGATTAAAAAAGAAAGTTATGGGTCTGTTTTGTATCTTGACTGTATCAGTGTCAAAATTTTCATTGCGATAGTGTACTATAGCTTTGGAAGATGTTGGCCATTAGGGGAAACTGGACAAAGCACACATGGGCTCTCTCTGCATTATTTCTTACAACTGCATGTAAATCTAGAATTATCTCATAAAACAACATTTAACTAAAATACAAAACAAAAACTGTTGTGTAGGGAAGCATGACAGAAGAGGCAAACACTTGAAAGGCAGAGGAAGTTGATGCTGAAAAAATAACAACTGTATTTATGTTTTAATCAGATACCTTAGTCCTCAGGAAATACCCATGAAAGCAGAAAGAGTTTCACTTTTCCTTTACAGATGAGAAAAACAGGTTTGACAGAGGTTTGTTAACTTGGCCGTGATGGTTGGCACTGAAGCATTCAGACTCCACAGAGCACCAAACAGGATACTCGCCAACTTCTGTGGATCTATTTTTTTTTCTATCTTTTAAAAATTATGTAATAAAACATAGTATAGAAAAGTGCGTAAAATATGTTACATTTTTAAAACAAGTTAAAAAGCAAAACTCCTATAACCATCGCCAAGATTAAAAAATAGAATATTGCCAGCACCCTGCAAATGTCTTGAGTCCTTCATGATTCCAACCCTTCCCCCCGCCACAGACAACTAGACTGACTTTAAGAACCATTTTCTTGCTTTTCTACCTAAGAATGCATCTCTAAACAAAGCAATTAAGTTTTGTGTGTTTTCTACTTTGAATTAATGAAATCATATTTATGCAATTTTTGCATCATTATTTGTTCAACATAATATGCACCAGTTCTATCCATGTTGTTGAGGGTAGCCATACTTTGCTCATTTCCATGGCTGTACAGTATTTTTGTATGGCGCAATTTATATATTTATTCTATTGTTGATATTTAGATGGTTTCTACATTTTGGCTGATATATCAATGTAGCTATAATCATTTTTGCACATGGATCCTGAGTCTCATGTGTACAAGTTTCCTAGGGTATAGATACTGGAGTGGAGTTGTTGGGATATATTCAATTGTCTAGTAAGACAATGCTCAACTCTTTTTCAAAGTACATCAATTCCCATTACCACCAATAGTGCCTGTGAGTCCTCATTGTTCCATATCCTCAAAAAGACCTTGTATAGTCATGCTGTTAAATTTTTGCCAGTATTTTTTTGCATAAAATTGTGCCTTGTTTTGGTATTATTTTATTTCCCAGCTTATTAAAGAGACTGAGTACATTTCCTTATGTCTATCAGCCATTTAATTTTTTTTTCTTTTGCGAAATGCTTTTTTAGATCTTTCCCCAGTTTATTATTGATTCCTAGGAATACTTTATATATTGTGGATACTGGTCTTCTGATAGTTACACGTGTTGTAAATATCATATCCCATTCTGTTACTTATCTTTTCAGGCACTTAGTTTACAGCACATTTTGATGAAAAAAAAGTTCTTTTTTTTTTTTTTTATTTTTTTTTATTTTTTTTTAAATTTTTTTTTTAACTTTTATTTATTTATTTATTTATTTATTTATGGCTGTGTTGGGTCTTCGTTTCTGTGTGAGGGCTTTCTCTAGTTGCGGCAAGCGGGGGCCACTCTTCATCACGGTGCGCAGGCCTCTCACTATCGCGGCCTCTCGTTGCGGAGCACAGGCTCCAGACGCGCATGCTCAGTAATTGTGGCTCACGGGCCCAGTTGCTCCGCGGCATGTGGGATCTTCCCAGACCAGGGCTCGAACCCGTGTCCCCTGCATCGGCAGGCAGATTCTCAACCGCTGTGCCACCAGGGAAGCCCGAAAAAAAAGTTCTTAATTTTAGTAAACCTTTTATCAATATGAAGTTACCTGATTATCTCTAATAATCCTGTTTGCCTGAATATCTCCTTCATCTGATATTAAAGTAGCTATACCAGCTTTCTTTTTTATTCCTTACATTTAGTTTGCTTAGTTTGAGAAGGAGGGGGTTAACAGCTGATTCAGGGGCCTTTCCCTTAGCCTAGGCTCTAACTTGGCTGAATCTTTCTTGCTACACTACCTCAAGATAAACCAGAATCCATCTGACCACTGTGTACTGGACCAAGCACCTGACCTCAGTGTCAATGCTGTTTATAAGTAATGGTTAGCTGGCATTGATGAGATGCAGTTGCACCAAAGAATGCACACTAGTCATGTACCTGGTACCCTCATGGTGGGATAGAGCTGTGGTTTCATTCAATGACTTTCGATTAAGCTTTTAGAAAAAATGAGGGAGAGCTATGTATACTGACATGAAAAGATGCCTGCTCCATATTTGTCAGGAGGAAAAAAAATAGAGCTGCAGGATTATACATTTATGGCCAATTATTTTTAAGATTTTTTAAAAATTAATTTATTTAATTTTTATTTATTTTTGGCTGTGTTGGGTCTTCGTTTCTGCGCGAGGGCTTTCTCCAGTTGCGGCAAGCGGGGGCCACTCTTCATCGCAGTGCGCGGGCCTCTCACTATCGCGGCCTCTCTTGTTGCGGAGCACAGGCTCCAGACGCGCAGGCTCAGTAGTTGTGGCTCACGGGCCTAGTTGCTCCGTGGTATGTGGGATCTTCCCAGACCAGGGCTCGAACCCGTGTCCCCTGCATTGGCAGGCGGATTCTCAACCACTGCGCCACCAGGGAAGCCCATGGCCAATTATTTTTAAGTGTCTATTTTATGCCTGTACATGTAAATGATTATACATTCAATCAGCACAGTAATTACTGAGTGCCTACTATGTTCTGGGCACTCTCTTAAATGTAGTGGAGAAAAAATAAGCCACAGACACAAAATCAGGGGGCAAAGTGGAAGGCTTCCCAGCTGGTGGCTGCCCTTTGAAGAACTTTCTCTCACTGCACGTGGCTCTTCTCTCGCGACTACGCACCTTTAAAGCTTGGCTAAGGAACTCACATTTTCTAAGCTTTTATTTCCTCTCCAGTAAAATTGGGACACTATTCCTTGCCCCGGTGGCCTGAGTTAATGTGAGTATCAAATGAGTGAGCAGATATGAAAGTCCCACAGGAATTAGGTGTTATGCACATAAAAGGCATGAGCTTAGAGCTACCCATTTCTTCCAGGATAAGTTCAAGCCCGGTTTGTTATGGGAATCTCAGCTGAGGCTGTCTCCTCCTACTCTGATCTATGTCACGAACTGCATGTTTCTTGTAAGAAAAATAATCTGCACATCTCTCAAAAACACATTTGAGACAGGTCTGTATTCCTTACTTGTACGCTGTCTGTCATCACCTAGCAGGGTTTTTTTTTTCTATTTTTTATTTTCTATTAGAGTATTGTTGATTAACAATGTTGCGTTAGTTTCCGGTATACAGCAAAGTGATTCAGTTATACACATACGTGTATCTGCTCTTTTTCAAATTCTTTTCCCATTTAGGTTATTACAGAGTATTGAGAAGAGTTCCCTGTGCTATACAGTAGGTCCTTGTTGGTTATCTATTTTATATATAGCAGTTTGTACATGTCAATCCCAAAATCCCTAACTATCTCTACCCCCATACTTACCCCCGGTAACCATAACTTCGTTTTCTAAGTCTGTGAGTCTGTTTCTGTTTTGTAAATAAGTTCATTTGTATCATTTTTTTAAGATTTCACATATAAGTGATATCATATGATATTTGTCTTTCTCTGACTTACTTCACTTAGTGTGATAATCTCTAGGTCCATCCATGTTGCTGCAAATGGCATTATTTCATTCTTTTTAATGACGGAGTAATATTCCATTGCATATATGTACCACATCTTCTTTATCCATTCATCCTACCACCTAGCAGTTTCTTATAAGTGTTTGCTAAGTCTTTACATAAGATTCCTCCCCTACTCCAATCAAGCCCAGAGAGTACAGTGTGAAAACACAGCTACTTACTAAATACTATAAAATAATTTTTGAAAAAAACATACTGGATTTAGTGGCTTTGGTTTTTGGTAACCTACTAGCATAGTAATCTGATTCATCAGAAAATATTTATGGAGGACCTACTATGTGCCAGGCATTGTGTTACATGCTGGGAATACAGAAGTGATCAAAACAGCCTTGGTACCTGCCTTCAGAAAACTTTCAATCTAAGTGACTTCTCACTTAGATCAACTTATGTAAAGTTGATTAAAGGAGAATCAGAGGGAACAGAAGAAAACATGGGAGGTGGGGGAGGGAAGGCAGATGCTAACCTAGTCCAGGTTTGTTAGGGAATAAGGCTTATTTGAGAAACAGATCTTTAAACTGACTTTGTACTGGGAGTTACTTCATTAAGAGGAAAAATTTCTTACACCATTATTTGATTAGTTATAACAAAGATTTCATAATAATAAATTGAAAGCTTTCAATGAGATATCAGTAAGTTGATTACTATTTAAAAATGACATATCACAGGAGTATTAGATAAACAATCTGCAACTAGAACTTTTGAGCACAGCCCTCTTTATTTGCTTTAAAAATGTCTAATGTGCCAAAACGAGGTGCAACAAAATAGAATTTTTGTTTGTTTACTTATTTCCTTTTTCCAGTCTCAGAATGAAAGGAAGTATTTTACCTTTACACTACATCCAGCCCCCCAAATTCTGTGTGTTAATTGTGGATTAAATGAGATTTAGACATGAGTCAGGGTCTCAGTAGGAACCTGATGGAAACTCAAATGAACAAATGAGGATAGTTTAGTGAAGGATCTATGTACAAGGATATGGGTAGAGTTAATGGAAAGCACCAAGTGATAATAACGCATCACCGGTTAGTAATAGTCAGGACTCCTAGGAGCCGGTAAGTATCCTTAAATTTGCAGGGGAGAGGATGAAAACTGATTCAGGAAGCTGGAGAAAGAGCTGGAGTGACAGGGAAGGACCACTGGATAGGAGCTGTAGCCTTTGGTGGAGGAAGGCAGCCCTGGAGCCCAGAGCCTGGCAGAAAGTTCTGAGACTCCCTTCTCCTCTGACTCTTTCAACTCTTGCTGCTGCTGCCCAGGGACAAACCAAAAGGAAGCCAGAGAGAGAGGAAACCCATTGATGCTGTGAGTAAAGGTCAGCCTTGTAGGATGCAGGGCTGAGTGGAGGAGAGTAGAGAGAGGATCTAAAGAGGCAAAAGAAAAATATACAACATAAAAAATGACAGGGAATTATTATATTGCACCGTATTGTATTTTTTGTGCTTTTCTCTTGCTTATTCTCTTGTGCTAATAATCAGTAAGATAGTTGTAAGAAAATAAAACAATATTATGCTATGTGGTATGGGGGATCAGGTTATTTAATCCAGTTCTACAAATTTAGTTCTTCAGTGGATAATCCACAAAATGGATACTTAATTCCCGCTGGCTCTCTATCATAAGCAGTTTGAAGTTTATCACCTTTCTCCTTCCATAATGGTAGAATTTTTAAGGTGTTTAATTTTCACAGGGAAGCTGAATCGTAATTGTCCATAAAGCACATCCACTGGGATATATATCTTTGTGCTTCTTCATCAGGTTATGTCAAATTGTATTTCCTAAGGTGCCCAAAAGATTGTCATATATAACCAAGGAAATTCAATACAATACAATGTAAATTTAATACAAGGTATCTCTATGTACATTGAAGAATTCTGTTTACTGTAAGAATTAAACAATGCTTTAGTGTGTCATAAAAATAACACGCATAGTGAATATAGATGCTCCAAACATATTTGTTTGTTTTTTCCAGTCCAGTGTGGCAATGTGAATATCAACCGAGGTTTCCCCCCAAGGTCTGGATGATGATTGAATGTGGCAGATATCTCCCTGTGTGAATACTTGATCCTTCAATTAAAAAGGAAAAGAGAGAACAGCTTTCACAACGTGAAAGAATGCCTTATTACTGTAATGCTCGCCTAAAAATGGAATCAACGGAATCTAAAAAAGAACGTGCTTGGGAAATTCTACCTGACAAATGGATGGGAGGTGTTTCATAAAAGTTACACAAGGTTTGCTTCAAACTGTCAAGCCGTTTTCCTAAGTGATTCACCAAATTCTATAATCTGTTTCTTCTAGGAAATCTGAGTATTTCCAGGAAAGAAAATAAATTCACATTTTGACTGTTTAAAAAGAAAGTTAGTTCAAAATAAAAAGTTTAAAAAAATAGTTATTCCTTTAAAACCAGAGAAAAGTCAGGACAGAGATCTTAGAAGTGTTGAATCTTGGCATTGAGAATGAGACACTGAACCTGTAAAAGTATCTGAAAACAATCTTTTTTTCACATGGCTACATGGAATCCTACATTATGAGCATTTCTGCACAAAGTAGAGGTGAGGAGTACAGTGAATAAAATCAAGCATTTTGAGTCATTCACACCTTGTTTTGTATTACATTCCTACTTAACTAGCTGTCTTGCCTAGAGTAATTAAGTTGCTTAATACTTATAAATTTGAGTTTCCACATCTGAATGTTGGAATAACAGTACCTATTTCCTGGGCTAGTTATGAGGTTGAAAGTACCTGGTACATAGTTATAAACTGTAGCTATTACTATTACTACTATTATTAGTATTAACAGAAAATCAAATATTTCTTTCTCTGCATGGGTAGAGCACTTAATTAGTATTTACACATACACCTTCATGTACATACATTCTAAAAATTTCTCTATATCCTTTCTTAATGTGAAGGACAGCATATACAGAGTGTGTATAAATGTCTACAGTTAATTAGTGTGCTTACCACCCATTCCTGAAATAATATATATGCTCAAAAAATTGAACTAAACTTTCTTTCAATAATGTTCTGTTGTCTTCACGGTACTATGTATAAGTCTGCAAAAATAATCAACTTCCTAAAATTTTCCTATTCTTACTGAAATTATTGTCACTTCCTTGGTACATATCCGTGTATGAAGTCTCACAACGCTGGGTCAATACAAAAGGCTAAATTAGGAAAATGTTTCCATAGGCTCCTCAAGTATTCTCTCCTTTCTCAAGGAGACCCTGGGACCCTTGTCTAACGGGTGCCCAGCTCTCATGCCCATCTTGACATTAGCAAATCCTGACGGCTATAACAAGATAGCCTTTCCCACTGAGGCATGCAAAGCGGATCCAGCTTGGCATGCTATCTCTCTTTAGAACATCTACGAATTACCAGGCTGAGGAAATTGTATGCCATATGACTGAGTCTCTAAGTATATATTTTGAGCCATCAGTAGGCCAAGACGGAGACGCCTTTCCACTGCCTTTGAAATCATCCCACTTGTATTACATAATTATGACATGCTCTCAATGTGCATTTATGTGTACTGTATGATTGCATATGTTTATGCTTCTCACATCAACACAATTACCATTTTATCATTGTCCCTGGCATCAGTAAACACTAATCCATACAACAGCTGTTTAATACTCATCTCCTCCATGACTGGCACCCTGCCAAATGCTGGGACTAGAACAGCAAACAATGCATATAGAATCCCTGCCCTCATGTGGGTCACAGTCTAACAGGGAAACTATTTTAGGTAAATTTACTTAGGTAAGGATAGTGGAGAGTTACAAGAAATTCTAAGTATTAATAAAGGATAAGAATTTCATATTTTATAGTTTTAGTTAGTATTTTAAATATATACATACTAATTAGTTTAAAATGTTACTAAATATTATGCTAGACAAGGAGGAATAAGTTCGGTGGAGTCGGATATCTATGCTGATTTTAGCAAAGTAGACCTCAAGTGGGAGGAATAATCATATTTTCAGCTTCTAAGGCCAAAGCTTCTGAAAGAAGATAAAGCTCGTGAGAATTTGGAAGCTCTCAAAAGCGTAATTCTAATTATGCAATTGTAATCTACACAAAACAGGTCACACATTTCTTAGACAGTAATCCTTTGTGCTGCTTCTCATTGCTGGCTAATGGTATGACAAAGGAAGAGCCAAGGTCCTACGGAATAAAGGGTTCTTATCCACCTTGGACCTAAAAAGTAGCTCTTTTCAGAGGTTTTAAAATCCTGCCTGAAATTGCAGCCTGCACAGAACACCTTTGCCAGAGGGAATGTGGATGCAAAGGACTTTGAGTAGAGAAACAGAGGTGGAGTGTCACAGCACCATTTTTGCAGGTGTGTGAAGCAAGTCACCAGGATTAAGCAGGGCATATTTGAAGGAAGCAAAGCCTTAGGTGTTAATCAAGTGATAAAGACCCAGTACTTGGCAGACTAAGGCAATGCATAGCACGCAGCATTCTTTATAATAGCAAAATCATGGAAACTTAAGTGTCCGTCAATAAAAGATGGGTCACATAAGCTGTGGTTTCACTCAGTGGGAGTCTACACTGCCGTTCCAAAGAATGAAGTTGAGCTACACTTAACTGCCATGGAAAGATGTTATGACCATATTGTTAAGTGAGAAAAGGAAGTTGCACAAAAAGACAGAGACAAACTCACTCTCTTTTAACAGATGTATATTTTATGCATATATCTTTTTGTGATTACTAATTTAAATTTTTGTTTGTTTTAAACTAACACAGTCCTTAATCTTGATTTTTTTCTGGTTTTAAAGTTTATTGCATTCTATTACATCCTCCCTACATCTCTTTTTTTTTTTCATTGTGGCAAAAAACGCATAACATGAAACTTACCATCTTAACTACTTTAAATATACAGTATAGTAGTGTTAACTATAGGCACATTGATGGGCAAGATCTCTAGAACTTTCTCACCTTGCAAAACTGAAACTTTATATCCACTGAACAGAAACTCTCCACTCCCCTTACCCCCAAGCCCTAGCCCCTGGTAACCACATTCTGTCTTCCTGTGTTTGACTACTTTAGATACTGCATATACATGGAATTACGCCATATCTGTCTTTTTGTGACTGGTTTATTTTACTCATATAATGTTCTCAAGGTTCATCCATGCTGTAACATGTGACAATTTCCTTCTTTTTTTTAAGGTGGAATAATATTCCATTGTATACATATACAACCTTTTGTTTATCCATTCATTTATCCATGGACATTTGGGTTGCTTCCATCTCTTGATTATTGTGAATAACTCTGCAATGAACATGGGTGCACAAATATCTCTTCAAGATCCTGTTTTCAGTTCTTCTGGATAAATATCCAGAAGTGGGATTGCTGGATCATACAGTAATTCTATTTTTAATGTTTTGAAGATTTTTCCATACTGTTTCCCATAACAGCTGCACCATTTTGCATTCCCACCAATGACGCACAGGGATTCTAATTTCTCTACGTCCTCTCCAGCACTTGTTATTTTCTGTGTTTTTTTTTTTTTTTTTGACAGTGATAATCAACATATTTTTTAATTGAGCACCGATTATGTGTCAGGCACTAGAGCTGCTGGCACAGCATTGAACAAAAGAGGCTAGAACAGGAAAAATTCTCTGAGCATGTGAAGCATGTCCTAAAGCAAAGAGCAAGCTACCCGGCACAAGCTGTGGAGCAGGAGCAGGTTGGGAAACAAAGGAAAGAGAGGAATCGGAAAGCAAGAGGCCATTCTCCTCGCCCCTGGGTAAAGATTATCCCCATGCTCTGCAACAAGAGAAGCCACTTCAATGAGAAGCCTGCGCATCGCAATGAAGAGTAGCCCCCACTCGCCACAACTAGAGAAAGCCCGCACGCAGCCACGAAGACCCAATGCAGCCAAAAATAAATTTTTTTAAAAATTAAAAAAAAAAAAGATTATCCCGACTTTAATGAATAGGAGCTGATAGTTTAAATCCGAATCAGTTATAAAGCAGAGAGCCTGCTTCCTATGCCATGCTGGTTAAAGGTTACCAATTGCTTGATAGGCAACAAGTGGATATTTATATATGAACCTTTTATACCTTTCATATTTTGTCACATATAGGTATGCATTTGGAAATACTCATTATAGAAAGTGGGTTTACTGTTTCTCAACATTTTTTTTCATGTTTATGAAGTCCTAATGAAATAATCCTTTATGTATATAGCTGAGTAACAGAGTCAAGATTTTGAAGCCTAGAGTGTACAAAACCAGACAATCAGTATCCCTTACAGAACACGACAGTCTAAATGTGTAAATACCTCTGGACCTGCTACATCTTAATAAAGACCCAGAGGGAAGACATTCCCACATCCTCAGGTTGCTTCCTCTCCATACACTTGGCACCTTGTACACATCCCTACCTCGTTATTATTAGTTTACATGGATGTTTCTCCTAAGGAACTCTCTGGTCCTCTTAAGATCAAGGATTGGGCAAATTCATCTTGGTATCATCAGAATGATGGCACCTAGTGGGTCATCAAAAGTATATTTTGAATGAACACATTCAATTTTTGTAGGCCATGAGGAGGCTCTTGAAGTAATCTGGGTGAGAAATACTACGGGCCTTCATTAGAGGAGTATAGTTAATGAAAAATCAGGGGTGAGCAAGAACTGAACTCAAGAGTGCCTCCCAGGTTTCTGGTGGTACCACTGGGTGGTGCTAATCAGGGAGAGGGGAAACACAGGAGAAAGGGCAGGTAGAGGGGAAGAGAGCATCAGGAGAAACAACTTGGATATGTTGAGTTTAAAATATAATAGAAATCCATGTGGGGATTTCCTGAAGGGATGCTAAGGAGGGAGGACTCACCCGGAGGGCGTATTTAATACTCTTTCAGCATTTTTAAAATTTATTTATTTATGTATTTATTTATTTTTTGGCCTCGCCACCCGGCATGCAGGATCTTAGTTCCCTGACCAGGGATCGAACCCGTGCCCCCTGTAGTGGAAGCGTGGAGTCTTAACCACTGGATCACCAGGAAAGTCCCCCAATACTCATCAGCATCTTGATGGTAACCAAGTCAACGGGATAATATGATTATTCAGGTCTTCTGTTGGAGCACTAGAATCTTCTTCTTTAATCAGTGTCCCCAAGATGGTTCTAATAATCAGATATGTTTGAGAAACACAATTTAAAATCATTTGAAAGGGTATCTGTAGTAACATAAGGCTGAAACCTATCTTATTTTCCAGTTGTATTACTCTTCCGTGGCATATTCAGAAATTAGAAAACAACCACAGTGCAGCTGTACTGTAATATGGGCCTAGTTCCATTAAATTCGAACTAGGCATACTCAAGAAGAGAAA
This sequence comes from Balaenoptera musculus, assembly GCF_009873245.2. NCBI lineage: Eukaryota > Metazoa > Chordata > Mammalia > Artiodactyla > Balaenopteridae > Balaenoptera > Balaenoptera musculus. Next base: position 170,238,023 of record NC_045785.1, on the reverse strand, counting down.
ATTAAAAATTCTTAAGTCAAATGCAAAATCCAAACTCCAAAAAAAAAAAACACCTAGTCCCAGACCCCACACAGCTGAGCAACTAAATTTCAAAAACAAATACATGTCAAACAAACATGTCCCAGGATCTGGCCTGTAACTACTTCTATCCTCTCTGTTGGTATCATTAAAGCGTCAGGACTCTACAATATATATGCTACTGATTGAATGAAATTTTCACAAGACACAACTAAATAAATTAAGTATTATTAGGTATCAGCAGAAAGTACTCCACTGTGATAGGCTCCATGAAGGAAAAGAGAAATAAATGATTTGTGGTCCTTATCATCAGGTGGGCATGTTTGACATGTACCCAAATAAATTTGGGCCAAGGATGAATGAAGTACGTGTCATGATGAAGGCACAGGAAGAGGATATATGGTCAAGAGAAGAGAGGAAGCTTGACTTACACTCAAGAAAGAGTGACATGATTTCATAAAATAAGAGGCTTCACATTTAGTGCTGAGGAATGAGTTAGATTTGGAGAGATGGTAGGGATCGTTAACTCCCATTCTATAATCCAAGGAAACTGGGGTTCATAGCATTTAGTAAATTTTCCAGAGTAACACAGTTATTGCTCGTCAGAGATAAGATTTGACTCTAGGCCTATTTGACTCCATACCCATGTTTTTCAACCCTGCACCAAGCCATAAGTATTTCAGGAGGCTAAAAAGGAAAGTGTGTTACAAGGCTATGTCAACGCAGATCGAGTCACAGGTTGGGGCTGATCTGAATGCCTGACTAAAGAATCTGGACTTTATTCTTTGGGTTTTCAGAGGGAAGTGTGGGAGCTTTGAAAACAGATGAAGTGACAAGATAAACATCCAACGATCAGATCCTCCTGTAGACAATGGAGGATAGGAACTAAACACTGGAAAATCTGAGGAAAGTGCAGAGAGAAGTAATGAAGAAAAGAAATTTTTTTTTAAATGAAACTATCACTTAAAAAATGTCTAACCATTGCCCCACAGTAAAAATTCTGAAAACTCTGATGTGATTGAACACAAGACTTTAGAATAAATGAACGTGTTAACACCAGTCTTCTAAATCTCCCAAATTCTTATGGTTCAATGAATATACTTTAAAGCTGCTTGTAAATATATAACACATAATACACAAAGATTCTTCAAAATGTCAAAAGTATCTCTCTAGTCAACCTAGGATTCTGGGGGCAGTTATAGTTACAACTACTGATTAGGATGAAGGGAAATGTCTACTAAACAAATCATGTAACAGCGGTTAAGAGCAATCCAACTGGAATAAATCATTCGCATTTTCATTGCCACATACAGACTAGGTTTCTTTGTGGAGCACAAAGTATGACAAGATTGTTGACTGTTTAAGTATCAAATAGCTATCCATTTATTTTTTACTAGGAAATTTGTAATAGTTCAGGGATAACTTTAATAGCAGAGATAATCACTCACTGTAATTATTAGATCTCTCTCCCTTACCTCAAATATATCTCATGCATTTGCCAAAAGTTTAATTAAAATGAGATGACTGGGGTAATTAATATCATAGTAAACATAAGATAAACTAATAAAATTGTAATTCTTTTTCTTTCATTCCTTCTGGCTATGCTAAAAGAGGCCATTTTAATTTTCAGTAATGAGTTACCTAAAAGAGTTTCTATGATATTAAAAGTCTTCTTGATATTTGTCTTAAAGAGGAACAAAATTTGATGTTATGTAAGCTTGATCAGTGTGGAAAAATGACACTATGTTATATGGAACTTAAAGATATTTCCAGTAAATGAATAAAGCAATTTCTATCCCAAGTTACTACAAATTCTTTATAAGATTTTATTTTAGCAAACTTTAACTGGCTAACCTAACTCTCTAAACTATTCAAAGACATATATATATGTGTATATATACACATATATATGTGATATATACACATATCACTTAGAAATATATACAATCCATTTCAAGTTAAACAAGAATAAATGTATATATATTTAATGTGTGCATGCTGAAATATTTATAAATAACATATTAAAAATACAGAGTTCCAAATGGCCCCTTTTAAGATAAACTTATTAAAGCAAAAGCAGTTTGAAATACAGTATGTGCATGAACTTTCTATCTCCCTACTTCTCTAAGAAAGAATGAATAACAGTCAAAAACAAAAAGTCATTGAAAATATAATGTCACTCTCACAAGTCCGTTCTTTGGGAATCCTGGTTTGTTCTCTTCATCTCTCCCAGAACATATTAAACCATAAGATGCAGTACATAAGAACTATCAAAAGGGAGCACTTTTGAGCCACCAAAATTGTATGTTAACCTAAAAACCACAATCTCCTAAACTACAGACAATGATACTATCTCAGGTATTTTATGTGCTAAAATGATCATTAAAAATTAAGGACCACATATAAGCTGCCATTTAGAATATTAATTTACCTTTGCTAATCATCTTTTTAACTTGAGGCTAAAAGAGTTCACTTACCATTTGGATATTCAGGCTCAGTCCAGGAGATGTTAAAGGAGTGAGGTGAGTCTGGGTGCACTTTGGGGGCTGGCACGCCTTCGGGGGCCCTCTCCTCAGTCAGGGCCTGGCTGGCCTCACTCACTGTGCATCCACCCCCAGTGCAAGCCTGAACAGAGAGACAAAAAGAGCACATTTCACTTTGGGGCCCCAAAGTTTAGATGAGCATTGAAGAAAGAGAGTTCACCATAAAGAGTTCCAGATCCTTTAAAATAATGCTCTCTTTAACCTCCCACCCCCCAAATAAATTTGTTTCATTGCTGAGGTTTGACGTTTAATTAGTTTGCTTTTTAGGACACGAGACATCCATCTCCAACAATCAAGCAATAACCCAGAATGAAAGAATGTATGGATTATGAATACATCCTAAGTTAGAGCCTAGAGATGGGGCATATATTGACTGTGTGAATAGCCATGATGAAATTATCCTCACACAAAGGTTCTTAGAATGAATTAAACACACACACACATATGTGTACACCATATGAGAAAAGTACTAGAGATTGAAGACTACTTCAGGACAAAACAAGTGATTTCTAGAAAAAAAAAAAAAGCACAGAAAATATAATTGCTTTCTACTTACTGTAGCGTGAGCAGTACGTTTAAAGTAGAACACAATGTGAAATGGAATAAAACAATATTTCTCATAAATTGACAACAAAGCAGTTGTTGAGTGAATGTTTATTGGCTTTAAGGGTCAAGTCATTTACTTACATGCCGGAGGAACTGAGCTTCATTACATGGCCAACAAACTTAAAATGCTCACAGAACCCCCAAATTCCCAAAGGAGGGAGGTACTACTAATTCCAGAAATGGATTCATGGATATTAAGGATATTCAGAAACTTCTGTGTACATTTTCATCATAAACTGCCAACAATTCCAAATAAATGTTTCAGTATATGAGGAAAATATCATCCCTACCTAACATATGAGATAAGCATTTCTCCAGGAAATTGAGACATACACACAGTTTTTCCAGCCTATGTCTGCTAGTAAATATTAGCAATTATGTCTTTATATAACGCAGCTATTTGAAAACTATGCTAAAGCTTTGTTCAGTACCTCTTTAAGTTACAACTGTAATTTACACAACAAAATGTAAAAATCTTTCAAAAAGCACTAAATTTTACCACTAGCATTAAGAAAATGAAGCGAAATCATAGGACAATGTAAAAAGCAGGCAGTTATTCAGTTCATTTTCATGGAAGGTAGATATGACTAACAGTAAAAAACCGAACGACCTCTCTATTTTTTCGGGCCTGTACCAAGCTTTCCAGTTTGATACTGAAGGAATGACCTTTTGATACTTAAAGCAGTTAGTATTCTTTTTCCTAAAGATAGAAGAAAGCTGACTGATTTTAAAGGTATTTTCTTATACTGAAGTATACTACTTGTAAAGTTGCTGCAAAATAGCTGCAAATTCTTCACTCTAAGTGTAAGTAATAATAAATGGTCAGTAGACTCGGAGATCAATTTTACCTCTTATTGTAAGAAGACAACAGTAACTCATGTCTTCAGGATAATTTCTCAGCGTAAGCAAGCTTCAGACGGGCTAAACTGTGGCCTGGGCATGAAATTGCATTAAGATTGGGGACCTAATTAACCTCTGCGGGTTTCCTCTAATGCTCAGCTGTGGCATGTGCATATCTCTGTAAGAGGTAAACCATGCTCCTCCTGAGAACAGAATCTTGGCAAATAAGGAGAAATCAATTGAGCTCCTGATTCGAAGCCCTAGGACATGTCGCTATTAGCCCAAGAAATAACTACCTGAACATTAAAACAGAAGAATTAAAAAAAAAAAATTTCCAACGTGCTAAAAAAGTCCACCAGAAAACGTGGCAGGAAAAGAGGCTGTATGAGACAGCTGAATTATCGAAGGAAAACGCTCAAAGGAGCATACTTTCCAGTCCTTAGAGACAGATAAATCCATCCACTGGCATTTCCTATACTTTTTTTTCCTTAGGAGGGGAAAAATGTTGCAGCATGTTATGCTGAAACTCAAACCACACTGGGATGTAATTCTGATAGTCTCTTTGTCACTATTGTTTTTCTTATTTGTGGCCTAAGAATTCCCCCCGCCATCTCTCCCAGAGAAATACTGTATGTACTATGTGACATTTCACTATGTATTTTTTAAAACAGAGTGTGAATTAAAATTTACTTCGTTTTGAGAATTTTATGGGATGGGGAATTCTGGAATAAATGAAGACATCCTCTGGTTTGGAAGGACTGTTCGTTGGGCTGTGTCATGGAAGACCCATAAACTAGCAACTTGATAAAAAGCCTCTTAAGGATCCAAGGAGTTTATGAGAGAATTCTTCTTATAAATGAACCCAAATTTACAAAGGCGTTGCTGAAACAACAGAATTACTTGCAAGATATTTTATTTTCATCTTTTTATTCCCACGTTCTTTTTGTATGCATTTAGAGGTGCTAGGTGAGTGGGGTGAGCATCTTAGTTCCTTCAATAAGGAAACAAATGTTCTTAAAGTTGCTTCTGGTTATAGCTTTTATCAATTAAAAATATATTGTTTTAAACTGAGAAGTCATACTACCACCCTGAAGCGATGAGTAACTGGTCCGAATAGGAGATTCAATTTTGGTACAGTAAAATGCATAACTAATAAAAGCGTATCAATTATTTTTGAAATCATGACTATTAAGAACATCTAAAACTAGCATTCTCTTTTCTAACAGATTGTTTTCAGATAAGTAGCATCTGATGATGTTAAGAACGCAACAAGGCCATGTTATCTAGAAATGATCTTTAGAAAACTTAAAGCTCATCATTCCCAAGAATCTTTCCAGGAAATATACTTAACATTCATCAAGAGGCAAATGTCTCACGGTAATATGAATATTATCAAACCATATATATCTCGATACCTGTCTTACAATCTTCCTTATTTAATTGCTGGCTTATTATCTTTACCAGGAGCTACCACACTTTGCAATACCATTTGTTGAGTGGAACAAAATATTATACTGTTTCTTCTAGGAGAAAGAGCTTGTATTTTGAACCACACAGTCTCTAACTCTGACATTTTACAGCAAGTTATTTGATTCACATCAGAAGTTTCAGATTCTTTATGAAATAAATGTACTCAGTGTTCACTCATTCATTCATTCTTTCAAGAACTGTTTGTGAGCTTCCAGTTTCCAGACACCTTGTTTAACTCTGCCGATATATGCAGTCTCTACCCTTTAGGAGTTTCTAATCCAGTCAACAGGGGAAATTACACGAAACCACATGAAGTAACATACCTGCTCCAGTCTGGAGTAAATCATATGGAATCCCCGTGTATTTTTCTCTAATGCCTGCCTAAATGCTTTGTTTTCTGTATGTTTTGTTTCCTAGCACTTAGTCAGCATGCTAAGAGGCAACTCCACTTGGCTGAGAACCTGATCTCCACCTATTAATCTCATGACCTTGAAAGCCAGTTATTATGTTGAAACTGTAAATATACACGAGTTCCTCAGTTAACCAAGATGAACCTAAAATGTTCTGGTTCATTAAATTTATGGGTTAACAGAGTTAAAGTAAAAAATCTTTTAGTTGAATACTTCCTGAAGATGTATCAGTGTATTTTCTGCCCCAACAAATACAGTGAAATGAAAAATAATACGAGCAAATTTACTTCCCTAACAAGAGTTAGGGCAGGGGCTTCCCTGGTGGCGCAGTGGTTGAGAATCTGCCTGCTAATGCAGGGGACACGGGTTCAAGCCCTGGTCTGGGAGGATCCCACATGCCGCGGAGCAAGTGGGCCCGTGAGCCGCAACTACTGAGCCTGCGCGTCTGGAGCCTGTGCTCCGCAACAAGAGAGGCCACGATAGTGAGAGGCCCGCGCACCGCGATGAAGAGTGGCCCCCGCTTGCCGCAACTAGAGAAAGCCCTAGCACAGAAACGAAGACCCAACATAGCAATCAATCAATCAATAAATAAATCTTTAAAAAAAAAAAAAAAGAGTTAGGGCAAAGACTTCCACGTCTTTATGACATCTTGCACCAACATCATTCAGTGGCTGACAGGTCTCATTTGACTTCACAAAATATTATTTGGGGTCACCTTTTTAGCATTATAGAATTTTAGGGCTCAAAGAGACATTAAAAATCATTTAATTCAAAGTCTTACTTTTAGGCTTGAAGAACCTAAGACTCAGTGCAATTAAGAGAATTTGTCTTAGGTCATTCAGTTAGTGGCAAAATCTGAATTAAAGCTCAAGAGAGCAGACTCCCAATCTAGTGGTATTTATTTTTCAAGGTATTACAGATTTATAAGACATAGGAGATTCAGGTGGATTTTCATTGACTGCTCAGAATATCCTAAAAATTGCCTTGGAAGTAGACATTTGTTTCCTATCCTTTGTTTCCTTCTAATCAAAACCAAGGGCAACACAATTTCTGTTTAATTTTAGTTGCTTCTAAACCATAGGGACTTTTCTTATTTTGATATCACCACTGTTCTGAAAATAGTGTGGATTTCTGTATTAGCTTTTGAAAATCAAGTTAATACACTTCTTATATCTTGCGTAATAAAGCTAAGTAATCCACTCGCTGATTCAGAAACCCATCTGCGTGCTGAACACCTAGGCACATGAAGCCAGTTCTGAACAGGATTTTTAACATTGTCTGATTGCCCTTGTTTTATGGTGTCAGGTCAGACAGCAACAGTTGAATGTAGTTTATTTCCTTGTGGTATAATATTTAGAGCATTCAAGAGTGTGTTAAGTGAAATGAATGCATACACAGTGTCTACATAAATGTAAATTTATTCATAATCAAGAGCAGAATATTTTCTATGGCATTTATCAAAGCAAATATCCTTATATAGGTATTGCTATAAAATGAAGCGTGTGTTTAAAACAAATAGGGACAATCTCATGTTTATATTCAGTTATTTTCAGATGTGCTATTAAACTTAAAAAAGATTATATTTCATCAAAAAATAAAAGGAACTACTGAGTATAAATTCCACAGTAATATCAAGGTCTTTTAAAAGACCTTTGTGTAAAAGTGTTATTTTGCATTAAAAAATGCTATCGCCTGTCTAAACTGTGTTGATTCTAGGGTTTTACTAAGTGACTGTTCTTTCGAGACAGAAGTGTAATGTAAACCAGAATATAATAATAATCAAGAATATTTGGGGGTCATTTAAACCTTCATTTAAAAATATAAGACCTACATTTTCATACTGCACATTGCTTTTCAAATGAATACAAGCCCCATGGGGAAATAACCTTATTAATCCAAGCATTTTCTAAAAAGCCCTCAACATTTATGACATTCTACAAATAATAAAAAAGAAATAATTTCTGATAATCCCAAATTAGATTTGGAAAAATCTACTGATTCAGATGGTTATTCTATTGTTTTGCATAATATAAAATGAATATGTAGGTATTAGATCAGCAGAATTTTCACTTTGTATTTGAAGTGAGTTTTCAGTGTAAATAGCAATACAAGAGAATTTTGTATTTTTTTTAAGTGAGGCATGGAGAGAAGGTGAGACAAAAGAAAGGGAAGCAGCAAGGGGAGTGATGGGGGCAGAGAAACTGATAAAAGTAAAGTGAACTTACTCCCAGCTTGACGAAGTATTTATTACCAGGGAAAAGGTACTGTAGCACATGATCCTGAAAAAGTTCTGTACTGTTATAGATGACATCCCAAATTGTAAAATCATGTGTGTGATTTGAAATATATAGTATATAGCGCTCCAGAATTCCGTTTACTTTTCTTGGTTGTTTCCACCTGGGAATGAAAAAATATAGCATTATTATCATCATACATTCAAGTCCAATCTGAAATGTGCAGGATTTTTAAAGGACACATATAAACTTGGATTTATGCCACTGTAAAGAAACACACTGAGAGCTCAAAAGTGATTCACTTAAAAAAACCCAAGTAGTCATTAAATGTCTATTCTGAATGGTATAAAGATATGACATAGTACCTGCTCTCTAGTTATTTATATTTTTAATTAGCTAATAATACAAAAATATAGGAGTGAGCACTTGATTTTGAGCTTAAGCCATAGAACAAAAATTGGGAAAAGTACTGAGAACTTCTGAGAAATGAGAGAGAGAGATAATTGCATAATTTTCAAGCCATAATTGTCTTGAAAAATGCAGCAATCTAACATAGAGGTGATATGCAACTATAGAAGAAAAGCTGAGATTGGAAAGGCTGAAGTACTCAAATAAGACTTCTTGAATGAGGTGACACACTACCTGGACACATACCATTGTATACTTGATAGATGGATTGGAATTGGCAGGCAGAAGGGAAAAAGAGAGGGTATTCCAGATGAGGGTTACAAAGTGTCAGTGGGAATGAGCAGGACAAGTCGTGGAACAGACAGAAATTGGTAAATTGAGAAATAATTATCATAGTGGGAAATCTTTTAAGGTAAATAAAGTGGGCTCAGCTTGGGATGCTCTGAAAGCCAATGGAAGAGTATAGACCTGGAACAATGGGATATAAATCACAGTGTTTTTCAGCTTGAATGAATATCATAATTTCTTCAGTTCAAACTCTTTTACCGTTGAGAAAACCGAGACCAAGAGCGATGAATGTAAACAAGTATTAACTAGTGGGAAGAGAGGTCTATTGAGTTTTAATTCAGTACTGCAATATACTTTGTACCTCACGTATTAGGAAATGGATCAGTAATATCAAAAATAATCTGAACGTGCCAATACGTGAAAGCTTCTTTCTGACTTCAAATGCTGGGGAACGAGACAGTCTTAGTTTATAATCAAAAAGAAGAAATATAATTGTGCTCTCTAATTCCAAATCATTGCAAATAATGCCTCACATATAAAAAGCCCAAGGTAAGTAAGTGGTCAGTTTTTCCCTTATTGAAGTTTGCACAGAATCTGCATACATGTGTAGCTCAGCCTGATTGCATAAAGACAAAATGGAAATTAAGGTGGCAAGTGATAATCAAAGGTTCCCAGAACCACTGAACTAATCACTTCTATGCATTTAATCACAATAAAATTAATTTTATGTCACAAACCCTTCCTTTGATTGAACTCACTGGGATTCTTGCATGAACCAGTGTGTGACAGTGACAACATTTCTACTTACTGTACGGATATAGTTCTAGAATCCAGGACAGTCAGAACTGGGGGATCCACATGGTCTGGTGGCAGCTGTGCCGTGTACAGTATGACCAGGGAACTGTTTGTACATCCCACATGTGTGCAAGCACTGAGTAGAAACTGGTGGGGCGTAAAGGCCGCTAAATCTAGGGGGTGGAGGAAACAAGAATTTATTTACCATCATAATTTTGATTCAGAAGATCTCACTTATTCTCTACTTTCCTACTTCTTAGAAAGGTTAAGTTTAAAATAAGAATCAATAGACATACAAATCAATAGCAATAAAATATAGGCTGTTTTATCCTTTAAATATACTATGGTCAGTTGTAAATAGAGAAGTATCAGTCAAACTTTTTCTTTTAACAAATTTGACTGTCTTCTTGATTGTCTGTGACCAGGTAAATCATTTTCTGAGTTTAGAGTTAGTTCAAGGGCTCTGTTAAAAAATAAATGAGACATTTAAATTATTTTAAAGACATATTTGAAGACAACAGGTCTGGCTTTTGAAATGCAAATAGATAGCTTGTAACAGTGACTTTGCTCTTGTAATTCCTTTTGTTGAATTTTTTTCTTCTCCTGTCCACCTGACCAACTACATATTATTTGACCTTCAAGTTGTCCAGGCTCAGTGCAAATGACAATTTCTTTCTTAAGATTTCCCAAACGCACTGGGCCGTGACCCCTGGCACAAGGTGGAGCTGTCATCCTCTCCTTTGTCTCCCAGGGTTTTTGCACATGCATTTGGCATAGTGCTTACAACACTGTGTCATAATGATTTGTTTCCATGACTATCTGATCCATCAGACTGGACACTGTAAAGGAAGCAATGGTGCTATATTCATTTTGCATCCTCAATATCTAGCACAATGCCTGGCGCATTGTAGGTTTGAATATATGTTTGAATAAATGAAGAAAGAATTAATGAATGAGATGATCTAGATATAGTTGAGTTAGGTATAGTTGATCAAGAGAGTGGGCTAGTACCCTAGCCAGAAATAATCTCTCCCTCCCCTGAACTTCCCTGGTACTTTATACTTATCTGCCTCTCTAATGGATACCATATTCCCTTGTATGAAAAGAAACTAATCTGTAATTTACTAATTTAATTCTAAAATACCCCAAACATTTCTTTTATAAAGGTACACAATAATTAGTTTGTTGAATGAATCTAAGCAAAGTTCAGTCAACTTTACCAAGATTTAAACCTCAGTCACATTTTTATACTACTAGAAATAATCATTATTTTCTGGAATACTTTTGAAATAAGGTAGTTACAATGTCAGCAACACATCTTCTTTAAAGATCATTAACCTTGAACCATTACAATTTCATGTTTAAAAGATGAATGAAATGCAGCCTAGTTCAGGGAAATAGATACTGCATTGCACTGACAGCAAAAGTAAACTGGGAAGAAAACACTTTGATTTTCACGCAAAGTATAATCAATTGGTTAAACATGTAGGCCATCAGAAGAAAGGCAAAAACATTTTTTACACTAAATATAGTTACTCTAGAACAAAAGGCGATTATCAAGAAGAGACTTGCAATGCTTTTGATTAAGGCTTGTTTGCTTCACAACTTTATCCTGTAAGTACTCGATGGTATCAAGTTGAGGGTGGGGGGCACCCTCAGGCAATGGGGTCAGAAGATAAGTTATAAGGACACTTTGAAGTTGGTGTTGAAACAGCATGGCCTTGCCAGGGACTTCTGAGAGATGGCAGGAACAGCTACACCATGTGTGCACAAATCAGACAAAACTGGGGTACTTTCATTTGGAGAAACAGTCTATGAAACTTACAAAGTTAAAAATCATGAGAACGGTGGCCTCAGATGCTACAAAGAGAGTAAACTATTATTTACTGTGGGAAAACTTCAGGCACAAAACATGTCCTACTAGCAGGTCCAATCTTGGCCCAAACTGTAATGTGTTAATATGCTAACATATTATATCTGCTGTTTCCCTGTTTTCGTCATCTTCTCCTTCTGATTCTCAGGAACTTGGTGACCACAGCCTCTCGTCCCTCCCATTTGTCTGAATTTCTTGCATTCCTGAGAAAGGGAAGCTGGGGATTTGACTCAAAAGCCAGTTTCAGGAGCAAAACCAAGGAGGACACAGAGCCTAGAGGAAAGGGGGAATCCTAGATGGGTAAGTCAGTGCAACTAGGGAAAAGCTGTAGTATTTGAACATGAGACTACAACAGTCTTCTCTGAAAGGACATGCCCCAGCAAGAAACTGTATTCCATGGGGCTGATTCCAAGTGACTTTGGACTATTTTACATGAGAATCTCTCCCAGCCATACCAGAGTGTCTTGGTCAGCTGCAAACCTGACTGGATGCTACAACGCTCTTTTGCCAGTGAACTCTTTGTGGTGGGCAGTTTTCTTGCTTTCTTACATTCTAGCTTGTGGAGGCAGGGATTTGGCTACCTAATTTGCAGGTGGTGAAGAAGTCATAGCGTTCAAAGGTGGCCTGAGACTTACTTGTATGTGTTTGTTGGGACAGACTTGCGTATCTGGGAGTCCTTAGTTACCTTGAGCTGGTGGGGTCAGAAGGCATCATCATAGTATCACCATATCAAGTATCTCCTTACCATAGAATGCCCCATTCTCTTTTACACTACAGCCTCCATGCTTTGAAGGTGACCTTAATCAAGGAACTCCTAAACTCAAGCAGAATATCTACTCCTAAACTCACCCAGAATGGGAGTATCTTCCTGTATTAGTTCCAGGATTACTGTCTGTGCCGGGATTCTACTCTGACAAAATAAGCTCCTCCATAGAATGGAAAGCATCCATGTATATGATGGTCACGACTGGGGGAGACCAGGATGAGGAAGTGAGCCTGCTTAGAAGGGTCATGTTGCTAGAGAGAGCCGGTATGACTGGTGACCCAGGATTGAAGTAGAAAATACCAAATCTTGTCAAGTCCTCCATTCATAGTGAGGGTTTACCCCAGACTACTTATAGGTGAGCAAGTTGTTGCATTTTCGGTGATACAGAGTGAAGTAAGCCAGAAAGAGAAAAACAAATATCGTATATTAATGCATATATGTGGAATCTAGAAAAATGGTACAGATGAACCTACTTCCAGGGCAGGAATAGAGATGCAGATGTAGAGAACGGACATGTGGACGTGGGGGGGAAGGGAAGGGTGGGATGAATTGGAGATTAGGACTGACATATATACACTACCATGTGTAAAATAGATAGCTAGTGGGAACCCCTATAAAGCACAGGAAGCTCAGCTCGGTGTTCTGTGACAACCTAGATGGGTGGGATAGGGGTGGGGTGGGAGGGAGGTCCAAGAGGGAGGGGATATATGTATACATATAGCTGATTCACTTCATTGTACAGCAGAAACTAACACAACATTGTAAAGCAATTATACTCCAATTTAAAAAATGGCTTTAAAAAAAAATGGCTCTATGTGAGCTGACATGGATCCTGGTTCCAGGGGGCCAACCAGGTGCCATGAACTACTGGGTGGGTGCAGCATCTGGGTCTGTAGCAGCTGATTCAATATTTGGATATTCCAGGAGCCTGGTATTGTGAGAGATGACCTGAAGCCTGAGGGCATAAGGGCTGGCTTGGAGCTAGGGCAAGCCTGGACCTGGAACTACATGAATCAGCCTGTGACCTGGGGCCTCAGGAGCTGGCTTGTAGTTGTTGGGAGCTGGTTTTGCACATGGTCAGGCCAAGGGCCTGGGTATGTGTGTTGGAGCTGGACTTAAAACTGGGGCTGTAAAGGCTGGGCCTGGTAAACGGGATCTGCTTGGGACCACTGGAGCTGGCTAGCACATGGGTGGGCCAGTGGCCTGGTTTCCTGTTGGACTGCTGAGAGCCTGGAGCTAGGGAAGACATCTGGAACTGGAGGAGTCACCTGGGGCCACTGGAGCCTGGTGCAGGGTTGAGCTGGGGCCTTGGGTTTGCAGGGGCCTACTAGGAACCTGGTGTTGTGGAAATTGCCTAGTGCTACAAAACCTGCTTGGGGCCACTGGAGCCAGAAGGTGCAGGGTAAATCAGGAGCCTAGATTCATGGGAGTACACATGGAGCTACCTGGGGCCTTAGGAGTCAGCCTGGTGCTGGGACAGACCAGATATAGGATCTTTGGTGAAGTCAGGTGCTCACTTTACTCTCCTTCTCCCATGTCTCTCTCCATGCTGGGCTGCTTGGGTTTGGGGGAGGAGGGATGGGGATAATGTGAATCTATCTTTCTTACCCTCCCCAATGCATCTTTCTTATTTCTGTGCTTCACCCATGTGCTATAACCCCTAACCTGGAATCCTTGGCTCTTATGAAGGTATTTTTGTGTGTGGATAGTTGTGATATTTCTTGCAGGGGGCAAGGCAAGAAACCCCTGTGCCACCATTTTGCTAACATCACTTCAAGAGGATCTCTGGATATGTTTTAAAGGCAAAGATATTAAGATTCCTCAGTGCATTGTAGGTAGAGGGCAAGAAAGAAGAGCCATGGTCGACTCCATGTCTTGTGGCTTGAGCAAAGGCAAGGACAAAGTAACCATTTGTGTGGTGAAGATCACATACAAAACAGGTTTTGAAGGGGAAGATTAAAAAGTCATGTTTTACGGAGCTGAAGGAATCAGGCTTACTGACTTCAGACTATACTACCAAGCCACAGTAATCAAAACAGTATGGTACTGGCACAAAAAGAGACACATAGATCAATGGAACAGGACAGAAAGCCCAGAAACAAACCTACACACCTATGGTCAATTAATCTATGACAAAGGAGGCAAGAATATACAATGGAGAAAAGACAGTCTCTTCAATAAGTGGTGCTGGAAAAACTGGACAGCTACATGTAAAAGAATGAAATTAGAACATTCTCTAACACCATATACAAAAATAAACTAAAAATGGATTAACGATCTAAATGTAAGACCAAATACTATAAAATGCCTAGAGGAAAACACAGGCAGTACAGTCTTTGACAGAAATTGCAGCAATATCTTTTTGGATCTTTCTCCTAGAGTACTGAAAATAAAAACAAAAATAAACAAATGAGACCCAATTAAACTTAAAAGTTTTTGCACAGCAAAGGACACCATAAACAAAATGAAAAGACAACCTACAGAATGGGAGAAAATATTTGCAAATGATGCAATTGACAAGGAAATAATTTCCAAAATATACAAACAGCTCATACAGCTCAGTATCAAACAAACAAACAATCCAATCAAAAAATGGGCAGAAGATCTAAATAGACATTTCTCCAAAGAAGACATACAGATGGCCAACAGGCACATGAAAAAAATGCTCAACATTGCTAATTATTAGAGAAATGCCAATCAAAACTACCATGAGGTGTCATCTCACACCAGTCAGAATGGCCACTGTCAAAAAGTCTACAAATAATAAATGCTGGAGAGGGTGTGGAGAAAAAGTACCCCTCCCACACTGTTGGTGGGAATGTAAATTGGTGCAACCACTATGGAGAACAGTATGGAGGTTCCTGAAAAAACTAAAAATAGAACTACCATATGATCCTGCAATCCCACTCCTGGGCATGCATCAGGAGAAAACTCTAATTCAAAAAGATACATGCACCCCAATGTTCACTGCAGCATTATTTACAATACCAAGACATGGAAGCAACCTAAATCTCCATTGACAGACGAATGGATAAAGAAGATGTGATATGTGTATGTATATGTGTGTGTGTGTGTGTGTATATATATATGCATATACACACACACACACACACACACACATATATATATGTATGTATAGTGGAATATTACTCAGCCATAAAAAAGAATGAAATAATGCCATTTGCAGCAACATGGATAGACCTAGAGATTATCATACTAAGTGAAGTAAGACAGACAAAGATAAATGTCATATGATATTGCTTATATGAGGAATATAAAAAAAGATACAAATGAACTTATTTACAAAACAGAAATAAACTTGCAGACATAGAAAACCAGCATATTGTTACCAAACAGGAAAGGTGGGGAGGGATAAATTAGGAGTTTGGGATTAACATATACACACTACTATATATAAAATAGACAACCGACAAGGACCTACTGTATAGCACAGGGAACTATACTCAGTATTTTGTAATAACCTACAAGGGAAAAGAATCTGAATAAATAAATATATGTATGTACATATATATATATTTAACTGAATCACTGTGCTGTACACCTGAAACTTACACAACACTGTAAATCAACTGTACTTCAGTTTAAAATAATTCATGTTTTAGACATGGCAAGTTTGAGAAGTTAATTAGACAACCAAGTGAAGAGGTCAATTAGGCAATTTGAATACAAGTTTGGAATTTCAAGAAGAAGTCATGGCTTGAGATGTAATTTGGGAAGTCATCATCATATAGATGGCATTTAGAATGGATGAGAACACAAATAGAGTGAGTACAGACAGAAAAAGAAAAGGTATGAGGACCCAAATCCAAAGATATCAACCTTAAGCTGTCAGGGGAAAAAAGCAGAAATCAACCAAGGAGACAGAGAAAAAGCAATCAGTAAGCTATGAAGATATGATGTCCTAGAATTCAAATGAAGCAAATGTTTTATGGGTGATAGGTCTAGTAAGAGGAGGACTAAAAATTGACCACCGAGTTTAGCAATATGGCAGTCACTGGTATTTGTGTGATAGAAGTTTCAGTGAAGTTATGGGTGTCAAAGCCTGACTCCAGTGGCTTTGTGAGGGAATGAGAGAAGACGAATTAGAGACAGTGAATATAAGCAACTTTTTCAAGAAGTTTTGCTGTAGAGGAAAGCAGAGAAGTGAATCAATAGATGGAAGGTGAGTAGAATCCAGAGGAGATTTTTTTAAATAATTAAATGAGATAAAAATTATGTTTGCTGATGGGAATGACCCAACACAGAGTACAGAATTGGTAATGGATGTAAGAGGAGAGGGTTGCTGGAGCTTTTTCCTTGACCATGTGAAAGACTGGAACCAAGTATGAAAGTGGAGAATTTGTACTTAGAAGGAGCAGGGACAGATAACTTATGGTAACAGGAAGGAAGGCAGATTATGTGGGTACAAATGCTGGTAGGTAGGAAGATGGTGGTGGGAGTGGGTGTGGATTTATCTTATAACTGCTTCTGTTTTCTCAGTGAAGAAGGAAGCAAGATCATCAGTCCAGAGTGATCTTTTGACTCCCCAGAGTAACAGCCTGCAGTGGTCACCTATTGCTCTTAGAATGAAATATACTTGTGGTCAATGAGATCCTACTTCATGTGACAAATGCCTACTTCTCATGCCTCCCATACACTGGACATTTCTGTCCCTTCGTGTTCCTCCAACACTGCAATCTTGCACCTCCAGGCCTTTGCAGGTGCTGTTTCTTGTAACTAAAATCTGTTTTCTCCTTCTTTGTACTTGGCTGAATTTATCTCATCCTTCAGGCTTATCCTCCTCTGAGTGGTCTTTCTTGATAATCTAACAGCATGGCCACCACAATCCATCCCCAGGTACTCTCTTCATATCACCTTGTTTAGTTACCTATTATTATTACCAAAACATGTCAGAAATTGCCTTGTCATTGATTTCTTGACTTTATATCCCTCCCAGGGGAAGGTAAACTCTTTGAGTACAGAAAGATATTTTCTATCATGTTCACCAAGATGTCTTCAGGATTGATGAGAGCTAATTAGCACAGTTTTACTTGTTGAATAAGTGAATTGGGCAAGACCGGAGGGAGACCTCTATCTATGCCCCTTACCCAGATTGCCAAATTTTCCCAGACATAGAGTAATATCTAAAAGTCTCCAAGACTCTATTGAATACAATTTGTCAGACCAATGTAATTGTAAGATGCAGGCGATTCACTATTAAAAGACAAGAAAAAAAGAAAAAAATCCCACAAGGACTCAGAGGCAAAGAATATACAAATCAATTTTCACTGCAAAGTAAAGGAGCTGTTACAGTGGAGGATTACTGGACTGAATGTCAATATTATGACATAGTATGAGTGTGTTTCATGTTTGGTAATTGCAATCATTGTTGCTTTTGTTGTGGTCATTCATGTACAATGCTTGGTGTCAGTCTATTTATGTCTTGTAAAAATAAAATACAGTGTGTGTGTGTGTAAAAAAAAAAAAAAAAAAAAAAAAAAGAACTTATATACAAAACAGAAACAGACCCAGAGACATAGAAACAAATTTACCAAAGGGGAAGAGGTGGGGAGGGATTAATTAGGAGTTTGGGATTAACATACACACACTACTATATATAAAAGAGATAACCAACAAGGACCTACTATATAGCACAGGAAACTATACTGAATATTTTGTAATAACCTTTAAGGGAAAAGAATGTGAAAAAGAATATATATATTATATATATATTTTATATATATATTATATATATTTTATATATATATAATACATATATTTTATATATATATATATATATATATATCACTTTGCTGTAACCTGAAAGTAACACAACATTGTAAATCAACTATACTTCAATTAAAAAACAACAACAATTCGGAGGACAATGAAATCAGGCAGACAGATATCTAGTGATAAAAAGAGCATTTAAATATATAAAACAACCCTCAGTTACAAGAACCACAGCCTAAATGGAAAAAAAAAAAAGAAACGTGTTCTGAACTTAAAAGCCACCACCCTTCTTCTGCTTCATAAGACTGTGACCTTCATCAACCTCCCTAAGCTTCAGTTTTCTCATTTGTACAATGGTGAAAAGAATACTTAAACCGCCCCCCCATGATGTGATTACTCAGTAAGATCATAAATGGTAAGTACCTAGCACAACACCTGGAACCCAGTAGGTGCTTGATAAATATTTGGTGACTCTGAATCTGTTAGTGTCTCTTAAAGGAACGAAACCTAAGACATCCATCACACAGATATGTAATTTTAGAAGAGGAGATTCATAACATTTGAATATCCATAAGGAAACTATTAGATGACATAGTTTAAGTAGTCAATAATTCCACACAATGTATGAAACCATGTCTGAAGTGTAGAATATATTTGTGCCCAAGATAAGAATTCTTAGCACCAAAGGGAAAGCTTGATGGGTCTCCCTGAGCTCCAAGAGCCACTGCCAGAGGCTTGGCCCTGGCTGTCCCCTCCAGCCACCCTCCCTCTCAGGGTCCCCCTCCACATTAATTGGGCATACTACAGGACTGCATCTGCTTTTTTTAATTTGCTGTATTTACTTAAATGAGATAATGTTTATGAAAGCTCTTTGGAAACCATAAAATCCTATGTAAATGTAGAGCTCTTTATTTAATAAAAATTTATGAGGCTTGTTCTTGAAAAAAAAAAAAAAAAAAAAAAGACAAGAAAAAGGTAAAGTTGTACTTGTTTGAATGCCAAAACATAATTCTCAAACATGAGACTTCATTAAAAAACCCAGAAGACAGAGATACACCAAAATATTAAAGAATATGTGGTAATATATGCAATGGAATATTACTCAGCCATTAAAAAGAATGAAATAATGCCATTTCCAGCAACATGGATGGACCTAGAGATTATCATACTAAGTGAAATAAGTCAGACAAAGACAAATATCCTATGATATTGCTTATATGCTGAATCTAAAAAAATGATACAAATGAACTTATTTACAAAACAGAAACAGACTCACTGACTTAGAGAATGAACTTATGGTTACCAGGGGGAAGGGTGGGGGAGTAGTTTGGAACTGACATGTACACACTGCTGTATTTAAAATAGATAGCCAACAGGGACCTACTGTATAGCACAGGGATCTCTGCTCAATACTCTGTAATAAACTAAATGGAAAAAGAATTTGAAAAAGAATAGATACATGTATATGTATAACTGAATTACTTTGCTGTACACCTGAAACTAACAAAACATTGTTAATCGATTATACTCCAATATAAAATAAAAATTAAAAAAAACTACAATCTATTATGGAGAAAAATTTTAAAAAATATATTAACAGTGGTTTTCTCGAAGTGAGGGCATGCAGATCAGTTAAGTTTTTTGGTTACATATATTTTTCAACTTCTGTGATATACATGTATATATTAGATGGAGAAAAGACAACCATAGTTTACCAATATCAATTCATTATTTAAGAAGATGTATGCCCAAGACCTAGTTGACATATGCGCTATTACACTTCCTATGTCATCATACTTCTCCTTTCCTCAATGACTTCAGCATTGGCTCAGTTTTCTTTTCAATCATAATCCCTTTTTTGGCAGGTCCAACATCCTCAAGGATGACTCATCTCTGGATCTGGCTGCACTTTAACTTCCTCAAATGTAATGCCCTTCACTTCTGCTTCATTTATTCAACAGGCAGCATAGTTATACCCACTACTTGATCATCTTTGGAACTATTTCCAAGATTCTTAATCTAAAATATGCCCTCTCTGACCACAAATTGTTAAATTCCCACCTCTTCCACTGGTCATATCCATACAATCACTCCTTTGCCACCACATAATGTACAGCCTCTTAGTATCTTCTTATTTCCAGAGTATTCGAATATTTGCATTTTCCTTGCTATAATCTTTGATCACCCATTTGAAAGCCATTCTCTTGGGTCCCTAGAGTTTTCCACCTCCCCAATCCTCTTCTGTATCTGCTTTCCCAATTCCTAGCTCTGGATAAATTTCATCATCTTATTTCTCTAACACTTCTCATGTCTCTGAGATGTGACTGAGAGGCACTGCTGAACATCCTGAAAGAAGCTACTATAATTCTAGGTTTTCCAATTTGAAATGGATCCTTGTCACTCCTCAGCAGTAGCTGTCTTGTTACCCTGTTTCTCCCTTCATTGAATTGACTTTTTATTTTTCTCCTTTCATGGCTTGGCCAATTCTCTGGAGGAACCAGTGGGGTCTAAAATTGGAGCCCTCAGGGATAACTTCCTCCTCTGAGCCTCTGTCATGCTTGGTATCTGTACCACAGGATCCGAGATCAATATGGTTGTCATCTTAACCTATGTCTTTTTTTCTTCTGCTCTTCCCTACCCCTGACCCTCATTTAAATTCTCATTTAAATTTTCCTCAATCAAATTATACCATCAGAATTTATCTACAAAATAGGAATTCATTATAAAACAGAATGTGTCTGCTCAGGAAGCAGAAAGAGAACCCTCCTGGACAGAGGGGAACAGAGAGGGTTCGAGGTTCAGATATAATGTTTGGAAGAAACAAGAAGTGCATAGACCCTCCTCTTCTCCACCTCAGGTTCCCCGTATTGATGGAATAAAGATAGAAGGAAGAAGAAATAAATGTGCAGGCTCTTGGGAAGAGGGGCTCTGATCCCTGTTTCCAAGGTAGAGTTCCAGGGTGGAGACAGACCCCAGCCAAAGTAAAGACCTTGGTGTATGTAGGCAGGCAGTGTCACAGAAAACACTGCAAAGACTTCAGCTTCCCAGATGTGACTCAGAAGCAATGAAGATATATACTAGATCTGAGCGGGTCATCTCAGTAGTGATCCTTTTGCATAGAGGAGGAAGGCATCATGTATGGTCACACTCTAAATGCCAAGAAACTATGGAAGACCCTGGAAGGTTTCACACCATAACGGGAGGGGAGGGGACCCCTGAGAGTGAGTGTGGTTCATTTGCTACTAATTGTATGGGAGTAAGTCAGATATTAAGTCGAGCTATAGAAATAAATATATAGATATTCACAGAAATAGAGCTATATAGGTAGATGTCTTATCAACTGAGATTTATAAAGCCTCCACGCTCAACTGGCACTTCATTTATGCCTATGGTGACCATACAGCCAAGATTTTCAAACCTATGCAGAATCAACATTTTCTCCATTTTTTAAAAGATATATTAATTCTCACACACAAAATAATTTGTTAGGTCATATATCTGGTTTGGGAAATATGATTGCTATGTCTTTGCTACAATAGGAACTGAGGCTTTCCTTTTGATTCTGAAAAGTTAAAACCTATCAACTCAATAGTACAAAGAGAGCCAGTCTGATTAAACAGCTTTTTTGACTTTCCAGTCATTTTAATGCTTGTCCTGTCCACCCCAAAGTAGATTATTCTCAATGTATTTCCATAAGAAGATGAAGTGTCACTAGTGTACTTTGAATGATGAGGGATGAAAAAAAAGAAGGGGCTAGAACCTAACATGATATATGGTAGAAGAAGCTGCCCAGGTGACCTGGTTGGGAAATCCTTGGTGAAATGGGAGGAGATGGTGAGGATGAGGGAAAAAAAAATTAGAGAAAGAAAAAAGGAGACAGCATCAGGTGGGGGAAAAGAGTAGCTGTGTGAAAAAGGAACAAATGGAACGGGGGATTTTTAAAAAAAGAATCAACTAAAAAAGTGAAAAAGTTCCAGGGGAAGCAGACTAAGGCATTCTTTGGGATTGAAGCCATAAACAAAACCACTAATTTAAAATTTAAAGCAAAGAGGAATATAATGATAATTCTCTCCTCCCTGCATAACTGCAACTGATTTGGTAATATGTCTGTACAGATGTGGGTAGGTCCTTCAAGGGCAACGTAATGGATCAATGGATTCAAACAATCACAGGTATGTACACAAATCTGAGTCAGTAAATGGAGGGTGGGGGAACCCTAAAAACATAAGGCCACTGTTTGTCAGAGCCCCTTAGCAACAACATCTTGTTTCCCATTTGCTTGATTGCATCATTTGCATAAGATCAAACACAGGGAGTTGTGGACAGGGAAAAACAGATCACTCTACTGTGCATTAGAAATGGATCCACAGGCATTATCCTGAGACGCGTTACAAGGAAACGCATCCTGGTGCATGGAAACCTCACCGATTACTGTCAAACAAACTATAATTTACAATACAGGCCATGAATTACATGCTATTTTACCATTGATTTCATGCTGTTGTTGGGAGAATTTCATTGATCTCAATTTACAAAATGAACCAATAAATAGGCAATGATTTTAACTCCTGGCGTAAAGTGAGGAATTTCTATCTTCTCATTGGTTTCTCCCATCAGAAAATTAAAAAGCAGGTTTTGCTTCTTTATCATCTGATGCATGTTCTCTGGTTCTTCTACTGAGAACTTCCTAGTATTATTTCGCAGAGGAAAAATACAACTTTTCCCTGATTTTTCTCTCTTCTTTCTGTGCATCCTGCCCACAGATCATCACCTGGATGTTGAAAACTGTGGGAACCATCTAGGTAGTTACTGACCACAACTCCTTCTGTCATTTGGTATTCCAACTTGAAAACCAGCGCTAGGGCATCGTTCAGTGAGAACACATCTTAGGAGGCAAGACCTAAAAGGTGCTGTGCTTTCCACAGATGCCTGCAAAGCAATGAGCTTTGCCAGAGCGCACGTGGTACGCCAGGGTGCATGCATCTCTGCCAGTGTATAGACCTTGCTCCGCTTCTGCTTCTCAGCCTTTCGATTCCAGAAAAATCAGATTCTGACCTTATAATTAATAAAAGCAGAGGCTTTCTTTAGCCTGAACACCATTGCTCTTCTGTTCCTCATAGAAACCTTAACTTGAACCATGCTTCTCTTTGGCCGGGTGAGCAATTAACCATGACCAACATCCAGTGCTGCGCTTTCAGACTAATTCGCAGAGCTGGAATCATTTTGCCCTGGTAATGACTCAGACATAAGACCACACCCAAACTACATGACTAAGCTCTACAAATTTTCTATTTGTGCTTACAATATTTCCCACTTCATCAGAGAAATCCACATCCATCTCTTTCATCAAAACCCTATTCAAAGATTATATTACTCATGGAGCATCTCCTGATTCTCAGTGGGTGCTTTGTTTACACTCTATTTATTTGCCCTTTTAACAAATCTCTGTTGTGAGCATCTTTATCTCAGTCATAGGTATTCACGGTGGCGGTGGGGGGGCGGGGATTACACTCTATTTGAGAACAAGGATGCATCTTATAGGCATCCCCTTATGACTCCTAATACTTTGGACCTTCCTGATGGTTGAAGAGTGAAAACTTCATCGCAATAAGACAACTGGAAATAAACAGAGGAAAACCTGGGCTCTCCCACCACATGCCATCAGGATAGCAGCAGGTGGCATGTGGTGGAGGAGCCCAGCCTGCTGGGAATTGTCAGGCACTAGTTTGTCTAGGATAATGAGGGATGATGCGTCCTCATTTTCCTCTTTCTCTCTAGCTGGTTAGAACAAAAGGCTTCCATGCAAAACTCCTTAGGTTGACAGATCTGAGTCTCTCTACTACTCAGTTTGTAACAAATTACAGTATATTTGGTCCAAGGTTGTTTTTCTTGGCTAGTTTTATAATAATATAACCCTAGAGCAGAATCACCTCCCTGCACACTCCACCCCTGCTTCACACTAACATCCCACCCACTCCTCTACGTTGCCTCTGGAGAGTGAGAGGCAGAATTAGGAAGTCAGTATCTGGCTTTCAATTTTCATAAATGCTTTTAACTCACAAACCAAAGAGAGAGAATTGAGATAAGATTCCAGGAATATTATTTGAAAAAGTTTAGACCTATAACTTATCTAAATATTTCTTGCAAAACTGGGGAATTTTCCCCCAGATTTAGGTAGAAATTTGCTACTCTCATATTCTTTAGTAGTGCGTGTGGATTAGTTTTGGGGAAGCAGAGATCATCTATTTGAGTTGAGGGCACTGAACAAGAGAAATATGAGTATTAGAACTAATGAGACTTATTTGTATATTCAGATTAATGAGATCTGTGAAATTTTGAGATAAATCTATCTATATCCATCTATTTATCAAAAAGGAGATGATAGCATTTAAATTGGTTTTAAAGCAGTGGAGACAGAGGGAGAAGACATCCTGGATGGGAAGAGTTGGCAAAAGGCATTGTTGTAGAATAATTCAGCACAAGCTTGGTGAGAAATGTTTAGCTTAGGTCAACAAAGTTCAGTTTAGCTCAGGTGCAGGACACACGAAAGAAGTAAAGGAAATAATGCTAGAAAGACAGGTTGGGGCCAGATTGGAAAGACCGTTGGATTCCAGGTTGGTAACTTTGCAGTGATGATGCAATGGACCCAAATATAATGGAACTGGGGGTTAGGAAATCTTTATCTAGTTCTTAGTTAAAGAACTAAGAACTGCCATTAGTCTGCATGAATTTGGGCAAAACACTTGCCCTCACTGGCTCTTGGTTTCTTCATCTGTAAAAAGAGAAGTTTGTGTTCAGTGCTCTCAGAGGTTAAACTCTCTACTGAATGTCTATTTTTCTAAGAAAACTTGACGTTCAGAAAATTGTGATAAAAGTTTTTACTTCTTGGATATTTGCTGTAATAGTTACAGAGGCTTGGAGAGGATCACCTGTTTAATTCATCATAAAATCCTCTTGCAATTTCATTTGGAATGAAATACTAAGCAAATTGTCCTGCATATAAGAAGAGAATGTGTAATATGAGCACAATGGATTCCCAGAACGTAAATTGTAATGTTAGGGTGCAAATTCCTTATTAAAATTATGTTTCAACATCAATTTGTGAAAATACAATGCATCAAAAGCAACCACTGCATTTTTAGAAGCTGATGAAGTCTTCAATGAAGTCTAGTCTTCACAGCTAGAAGTAGTTTGGCCCATTATAAGACTTTTACTGAATTGTCTATCCTTGAATCACTTCCATACAATGACAGGTTTTTCTCTTTTAAAACAGTAATTTTCAAAGAATAGTCTTTTGACATTCCTTCAGAAAAACACTTATGCTGCAAGTGTTCACATTATGACAGTGTCTAACTTTTTCCCTAAATTAATTGATATTTTACTGATGATTTCTTAAAAGTTGTATATCTGTGATGAGTAGTTTTATGTGTCAACTTGGGTAGGTTATGTTGTCCACTTGCTTAGTCAAAGACTAGTCTAGATGTTGCTGTGAAGGTATTTTTTAAATGGGATTAATATTTATAATCAGTTGACTTTAAGTAAAGCAGATTACCCTCCATAATGTGGGTGGGCCTCATCCAATAATTTGAAGGCCTTAAGAGCAAAGACTGAGTGTTCCCAAATAAGAAGGAATTCTGCCTCTAAACTGCATCATAAAAATTCTGCCTGAGGTTCCGGCCTGCTGGATTTTAAACTCAAGATGGCAACATGAACCCCTTCCTTGGGTCTCCCACCTGCTGATCTGCCCTACAGGTTTCAAACTTGTGCACCATCACCTGAGCCAATTCCTTAAAATAAAAATGTATCCTCCTCTCTCTCTCCACCCCTGCCCCCTCTCTCTCCCTCCCTCCTTCCCTCCCTCCCTCATTCATTTTTCTCTCTTTTTCTCACCCTAATACAAGGAGGGCCTCAACTGGAGTATAAGATACATTTAGATTTCTCTGGATATATCTGGCCAGGCGGGTAGACAGCACTCCATGAGAAATGACAAGCAGCATTCTCAGCACTAGAGGCGGATTTGGCAGTCATGGAAAGAGGGAGCAAGTGTGTGTGTACTACGGATTCAGCTATATCAGAGAATTCAGAACAGCTCATGTGATGGCCCAACAGAAGTCTGTCTGTATTGAACACTGGGAAAATTCTGAAGAATTTACCATTAAAGAAGAGGCTGGGCATGCTTTGGCTCTCAGAAGAGAGAGATCATTTTAAGAAAAGCCTTGTGTTTGTTTACTCAGATGTCTTCCAGGTGAGAGTAAAAGCAAAAAGACCTGTTTTGCTAAACTTTTTAAGATGCTGGAATGCATTCAGTATTCCTTTAGGACTCAAGAAAGAGTAATGCAAGGAAGAAAGCCATTCTTTTACCACCACTTTGATACCAGGAGGATGGAGAACATCAGCAAAGTACAGTAGTAGATGGGTAGAGGATCCAGCTGGGACAGCCCTACCTGGAAGAGCAATCCTAGTGCCCACCTGGCCTGGGGGAATTTAAGGTGGCCCCTGATGGGAAACTACCCTCCCTGGCATAGCAGTGGGAGAGACTCAGGTGCCTGGTAGAAGAGCAGTGGAAGAGTAGCAGTGCTCCTGATGCCTGGATATGGGCATATGGGATATCTAGATCAGGGCCATGGAAATGTCTAATGGAGTTACTATGGCACTTGACCAATTGGTGTCAGGCTTGATCCTAAGTGCATGTGAGAAAATTCATATGGCTCCACAGAAATGCACGTGGATTACTTTGCAGGAGGCAGAGATCATCTACCAGAGGTGAGGGCAATGAAAAAATGAAATATGAGTCTTAGAAGTAATGAGAATTATTTGTATATTCAG
The DNA here is from genome assembly GCF_009873245.2 of Balaenoptera musculus. Lineage (NCBI taxonomy): Eukaryota > Metazoa > Chordata > Mammalia > Artiodactyla > Balaenopteridae > Balaenoptera > Balaenoptera musculus. Next base: position 170,211,213 of record NC_045785.1, on the reverse strand, counting down.
GTTAATGAGATCTGTGAAAATCTGAGCTAAATCTATCTATCTACCTATGTATCCATCCATCCAATCATCCATTAATCTATATCCACTTCAGAGTATAATCAATGGGTGCTCACTGTGTCCAACCTTGTGCTTTGGGAATCTGTATGTTTCTTAGATGGGCAATGTCTTTAGAGCATGGATTCAGGAGAGGAAAGTGAAAAATGGTACAGTTTACAGGCGATGAAAGACAGAAGTGGATCCCTTTCCTTCTTTTATATAACCCCCAAAAAACCTTCTCCCCTTTTCCTCTCAAAGACTGTTCAAAACAAACAAAAAACCAAACCAACCAACCAATCAAACAAACAAACAAAAAAAACCAGATTAAGACATGGTTATTGACCTTGAGCAGAGAAAATAACAAAACCTTATTTGGGTAATAAGATAGACAGATAGATAGATAGATAGATAGACAGACAGACAGACAGACAGACACAACTTAACCATATTTTATAAAAGTTAGAAAATATGATATAATGATACAGATGCAAGGCAATATATCTGAATCCAGGATGGCTTGGCTATACCTAATATAGCAAAAACATACATTAGTATTACATTTACATGTAAATCATTTAAAACAATACCTGACATAGAATAGCATTTATTTGATAATTAGGAATAATGTTAATAAACATGATTATGTCCTTATTTATATAATTTGCATATTCCTAGTTTTTTTTCATTGAAGTAGTTATTTACATTTTGGGGGTAATTGTATGTATTCACATATTAAAAAATTAAACTAGTACACTGCAAAAGAGTACAACATGAAAAGCGAAATCTCCCTCACATTTCCAATTCATAGTACTTAAAATTTTAAACACTGGGATAAGAGACTTTGGAACAAACCAAAATTGTTATGGTGGATTTCACAGATAAAGCTGGTATTAACTGTACCTGAGTTTGGTGAATAATCATCTGATCAATTTCTTTTTTTTTTTCTTTGATATAGTTGCTATCGCGTAAAGCTAAAACCCATTACAAAAGCAGGGAGACAAAACTTGAAATACTATTGGATGCATTATGGTGCAAGGAAACAAAAAATAGAGAGAAAAGGAATCAGCAAAGACTTGGGTTTGAGTTTACAGTCTTGATTTGTGTAAATATGAGTGAATCACTGAAGTTTTGGCTTTACTTTATAGTATATTATTTGTAACATCTCTACCTACAATTATTGTAAAGATAAAATAAGACAAATAGCCACAAAAGCATTTTATAAAGGAGAATGCATTACACAGGTAAGACCAAACAATTTTAAGCTGTCAACAACAGCAGAAGCTAACAGATTCTTTTAATTTAAGTGCACTTCCACTAACTAATGCTCATAAATACTGCAAATAATGTACTTTAAAACTGTTTATCCTATAGTTATCTAAAAGTCAGATAAAAATTTTCAGCTAAATCTAAAACATATAGTCAATTTTGGGGAAAGAAAGTATATTTATATGACAATATACACCTTCAGAAATAGCTTTTGTGTCATTTATTTCTTTATTCATTCCATAAATTTTTGTCGTGCATCACCTGCTATGTGCATCTACTATGTGTTTTATATGCTGAGAAACAGCAGATAAGATGTGTACAAGATATTTTCAGATATCTCTTCTGAGCTACACATTGCTTTGGGTTATGTTTTTCAAACCTCAAAGATGCTGTGTTTTTTCTGGTGTAGATATTATTATATACCCATGATTCCAAACCACTTTAATTTTTATTGCTTCAATAAATTACAATATAAAACGGTAAGTGATTTGAGAAGAATATTTGTGCAAAATTATAAATGATAGTGTCTCTCTTGCGATGAAGACAGATACTTATAAGAGGAACTAATTTAGGGAAGAACTAAAATTCCACTGATTAACAACAAATTACAATGAGGATATTAGTGCCAAAACACTTATAGACACAAAATTGAAGATAATGTATTAGCATTAATATTTTACTATTAGTTCCTAAATGCTCACATTTTCAGGCTCTTAATTTTTCATATTACACAGTAAATCACATATAAAAATTAATTATGAGAGTATTGATAAAATGTAAATCCAGGTATTTGTTTACTCATGCTACTATACCCACAGACAAAGGGAAAATATAAATTACTATGTACCTGTTTAATTTGTCTTATAGCCATCATCCCTTTGTCTCTTTATATTTGGTGAACAGCTTCACTATCACTGAAATTATAATGAACTTTCTTAGACTTTTTGTGATAGTAATTTTACAAGATTTCTATTTCCTTAATTACGCGCTGAAATGTTCCTTAAATATCTTGATTTACGTTTGGTTAATGTTAGTATCCATGAGCTAATTTTATTTTCAGCACATCTTTTAAAATAGTCTAGTTCTTTACAATGACAGATCGGAATACTGTTGTCATTAAAACAAAATAACGGAAAAAATAAGAAAGCCAAAGTTCAATTTTTATAAAATGTTTTTTCAGAGGAAGAATTCGATAGATGCTGAATTTGTGGAATGTCTACTCAAAAGTTTGTGCGAGTTCAGTTTACACTAAAAGTATGTAGTTTTATGAAAAACATTTATTTGATTTATATTTTAAAAACCAAGCTTAACTTTATAGCAGTGATTCGGCTGCAAGGGAACTCTCTTAAAATTATCTATATAGTCTTTTCGATACCCCGAGTTCCAACCTAATAGAATTTATGACAAGCATCCTCTTGATTTTTGCATAATAGAGCTACACAAGTGGCAGAAAGTGACTTTCTAATCTCCCCACATGAAATAGATATCCAAATATTTGCATATTTGGTAGTATATCCCTAGGAGTTGCTAGACTTGTATACATTTCCACAGTAGGGTGGAGAAAAAGTAGAGAGGGCAGTACAAGGATATCAACTTTGCAAAACAGTCTTTAGAAGTTGGGATATATGAGACAAACTTCCTTAAACTATTGTAATTATTTTTTGGCAATTTTTTTTCTACTGTTCTAGGTTTGAATGTAACTGGGAAGTACAGTAAACACAGGGATGGGATTTTTAGTCAAGCAAGCAGGATGCCTTTGTTTAAGTCATAGGTCATTTACTAACAATCATATGAAGTTTCACACTCATAGTAAAACAACAATTTTATGTTTAAAATATATATCAGTCTTTTGTTGTGATTATATGGATTTGAATTGCACAACTACTTCAAAGGTTTAAAATGATGGATTTTTACATCCTTTAATATAAGCAAATGAGTCATATTTATAGCCATGGGATGGCACCTCTCAGGGGTTTTGCACAAATTGTGTGCTTATGAGCTTTGCATAGTCTGTGTAGTTGTGTGATACAGTGAAATAAGAAGCAAATATTTACCCAATGGATGTTAAGCACTGGGGTCATGTGTCACTTCTCTGATACCAATCAACTGGTCTGGCTGTCAGTTTCAGATAAATTAGTCTGTCTCTGAACATCCCTCTGAATACCAGTCTGGCATCCTGACACGTTGTCCACATAATCATATCTAGTTTTCATATAAATGAAAAAATTGATTTCTTCACCCTGAAAACAATGTTTATTGTTCCTTTACTATATGTTGATAGCCTCCCATGTCTTCAGGATAGAACATGACAGACAGACTTCCTGCCCTCAAAGCACTCACAGTCTAGTGAGAGAGACAACTAAGTCAACCAATAACTCCAGTAGAGTAGGTGAAATGATATGAGAGATGGGAACCCAGAGAGGAAAACTGTAAGCTACATGTCTATACGTGCCAGGTCAGTCCTTAGTCAAACACTATTATATTGCCTGGGTCTTTTGCATAAATGGATGAATGAATGAATAAATGAATGAAAGAACCACAAATCAACAGCCTTGAAAATATTTTGTTCTAATATTCTTTAGGTTTTCCTTCCCGAAAAAAAAGGAAGGAAGGAAGGGAGGGAGGGAGTGAGGGAGGAAGGAATAGATATTTGTCTGTTTAATTTTCACTACCTTGGTGTGCAGTTGTAATACAATCATTGCAAAGTATACCTACTGTTATGGGCTGAATGATATCCCTCCAAAATTCATACATTGACTCCCTAACCCCAGTAGCTCAGAATGTGAATACATTTGGATACAGGGTCTTTAAAGAGGTGATTACATTAAAATGAAGCTGTTAGCATGGGTCCTAATCCAATTCGACCAGTGTTTTCATAAGAAGAGGAATGTTGGACACAAAGACACCAGGGATATGTGTGTAGAGAGAAAAGACATGTGAGGACATAGCCAGAAGGTGGCCATCTGCAAGCCAAGAAGAGAGGCCTCAGGAGAAACCAAACCTGCTGACACCTTGATCTTGGACTTCTAGCCTCCAGCATTGTGAGAAAATAAATTCCTGTTATTTAAGCCACCCAGTCTGATATTTTGTCATGGCAGCTCTAGCAAACTACTATTTCTGTGAGTGGGTTAAAAGGATATATTATTCTTTCATGACCATAGTTAACTGAAGCAGGAATGACATGAGGTCATGCAGCAGGACAGTCATAAAAATCCCAGTTTACATTGCATAACTTTTCATTACTGACTTTGAAGAAATGGCCCCTCTCCTATCAATGCTACACTCTGCAGACCTATATTTTCTACATTTATCTCCTCAATTTATGAGTCCCCAAAATTAGACAGTTCCCATTTAACATAAGTAGGCTTGCTTTAAACTTTAAAAACTAAAGCTAACATCTGATGACACATTTTAATTGACATGCTGTCTTTAAGAATACATTGATAATGTGATAAAGATATGAATGTTGTATTAATATTTTGACACCACTGAATATTATTAGTAATGTAATAGAATTTCCCATCATTCTCTTACTTTAAACTTAGCTAGCTGAGATTTGTGAGTTGGGAGTCAGAAAGTTACAGCACCAAAATTTTAGTCCTAGCTTTGTCATTAACTAGCTTTATGATTCCAGGCAAATCAATTCAGTTTTCAGAATCTCTATTTCCTCATCTGCCAAATGGGAATAAAACTTTAACCTTTATACTTCATTAGGTAATTGAAAGGCTCATAGAAACTCGTACATACAAAAATATTTTGAAAATATAAACTATCAAGAAAAATATCAGGAAAACTATCTGTTCTTGGGATGAGGAAAATCTATCTAGTTTTCTTATCTAAGGAAGAAACTATGAAGGAAGGTATTTCTAGATTTGACTACAAGTTCAAGCAAAAATGACTTCATTGAAAAACCACCATAAATGAGGTAAAAAAAAATACGAATGATAAAAATAGAAAAAAAAAGAATTATAGTGCCATGAAAATGGTAAGCACACTTAATGTATGTTAAAAATATTTACAAAATATGAAGAAGAATCTTTAACTTTAAATAACGCACAAAAACATTTGAGGAATTAATTGTAAGAAATTAGAAATGCATACTTACAAAATGTTACATAAAAGGATGTTGAAATTGCAGTGTTGTTTACAATAGAGAAAAATTAGAAATAAGCCAAATATTGTAATGATTTACTTAAATACATTGTGAAATATGTAAAAATATTGCACAGTCATTGAAAGCATAATTTAGAAAAGAACTTAGTAATTTGGTATTATGATCACTATGTATTATAGTGGTAAAAGACTGTAAAACAGTCTGACCCAAAGATATGTGTATATATGTGCATTAACAAAACAAGATTAGAAGATAGCAAATATACAAGTCAAAATGTAATTAGTCACTGTCTCTGGTAGGTGAAATTGTGGGCAAATTTTCTTTCACATTTTTTTCCAAATTTTTTTTTAGTATTTATAATTTACCATTTTGTAATTATTTTATTTTTATATTATACTTAATTTTGAATGTTATCCATTTATATATATGAATGATACAAAATCTAAAATATGGAAAAGATCTTATATCAAAATTGTCTCCCTCTACTCTTGTTTCCCAATTATCCACTTCCTTCCAGGAGCTTAGCAATTATTACACATCTATGTGTACCTCCAGAGGTAGTCTAAATATATAAACAAATATACAAATGTTTGTATAGATATGCCTTTCTGCATGAGTACTTCACATTATACTTTGAAGAAGCTACCCTATTGGTAAAGATCTGCTCTTTCTATTAAATGACCGTACAATATAACAGTGTACATATTATTATTAGCCAGAACTTGTTTAACTAGTCTTCTATTGATGTTCATTAGGCTTTTCATGTATATTATATTGTGTTGCATCATGTTATGTTATATTACACTATATTATATTAGTATGTATGTCTGCATGTGGCTAGAAAAATCCGTAACTTTGGAACTATGTCAAGCATAATAAAATGTAAAAGTCTTCAAGATATTTGGGAGACTACCTATTACTATGTTTTGATTACTTCTATTAGTGTTATATAGCCACTAGGTTTAAACTACCTAACTGAAACCAAAGTTAAGGCAATGTATAACTGAGAACTTAAAGGTTCCATGAAGTTTACCACTCTGTCTTCAGCAATTCTTTTAGTGCCAGAAAAAAATAGGTGACATTTTAAAGTATATATGTTGAATATACACAAATGAATGGAGATAGGGCATCTAAGCTTTTTAGACTTGAGCTACAAAACTGATACCACAGGTGTGATGTACTGTTAATGGTACTAGGAGGGCTCTGAGATGTCCTATGCAGATGATAAAAATCAAGAAACGAATGGCCTGCCTTCAATACAAAAAAGAAAAATATTGTAAAAATTCATTTCTTATTTTGGAAAAAAAATCCATGCACTGACAGATTTGAGGGTCTCAAAAATGGGAGGAAATAGATCGACAAAATAGAGATTCAATTTTAAGAAAATAGACAGGACTTCACTGCTGGTGCAGTGGTTAGGAATCCACCTGCCAATGCATGAGACACTGGTTCGAGCCCTGGTCCGGGAAGATCCCACATGCCGCGGAGCAACTAAGCCTGTGCGCCACAACTACTGAGCCTGCGCTCTAGAGCTCACGAGCCACAACTACTGAGCCTGCATGCCACAACTTCTGAAGCCCGTGCACCTAGAGCCCATGCTCTGCAACAAGAGAAGCCACCACAGTGAGAAGCCCCTGCACCGCAACAAAGAGTAGCTCCTGTTCACTGCAACTAGAGAAAGCCCGTGCACAGCAACAAAGACCCAACACAGCCATAAATAAATAAACAAACAAACAAATAAATAAAAATTTTTTAAAAAAAGAAAATAGAATTTCAGGGAAATTCTCAAAAGGAAGAACACAGACAGACAGCAGAGCTGAATGATTTCCAAGGAGACAGACGTATTACTAACTGCATTCACACCAAAATTACTGGCAGTAAGATTCTAATATTTGTAAATACAACAAATATTGGAGCCAAATTTTAGAATTATTAAGAGTCAACATTTGGGGTAGTGCTCCAGCTCATAATGATTTCCCCTGTGGCTGTATTTTTCTTTCTTCTCTTCTTCTAGTACCCATATCCTGCCTCTTTGGTCCCAAAGTTGGACATAGGATCCAAGATGGAACAACCAGCATCCTTCCTCGGTATTTTTCAATCTGGTCAGGGAATTTCTCCAGGCAGTACAGTATGAGCTCAGAGCTGCTGCTGACCATGTTCTCCAGTCCATGGAGAAAGTCCACAGTTACAACGGGGAAAGAATCCCATTCCAGAAAGAAAAAAAAATGAAATAGTTGGACTTCTATCATTTGCAAAGGAAAGACTCAGGACTCAGGACTCAAGTATATACTTACTTTGTAAAACCAAGAATAAATAATAATCACTGTTTTTGAAACAGTCAAACATTTGCTGTGGATAAAATCAAACATATTGGAAAAGGCTTTTCTTGTCCAATTTAAGATAGCTGTCAAGCACTTAGGAGAATGAATAAAAGCATTTTCTTTCCAATTGCATCACTGAGTCATTCTTTTACTAAGGGAAGTAACGTAAGCTTTCCTGGGCATTAATTTTTTGTATCTGTGATACAAAGATGCTATTTTGAAAATAATTTATAAAAATATTAAGGGAATTTTATCCTTTAGGGAACTGAAGCATTCATATAGACAGTGAAAAATATTGACAAAAGTTCAATATGAGGAAAGAGTACTTTGAATTTAATTTCTGCCTCTTTTTTTCTTAATATGTATTCAATACAACTAAATTCCCCTAATATCCCCGATGTTTGTGTACTGGGTACTTCTTTATAGCATTTACAGCTTTAGAGTTTTTAATCCCTCCTTGTCTCTATTTTTAGAGAAAGGATACCTTAATAATCTGAGAATGTATTGCCTGTTAATAGAGGTATTCTCCCAGTTTGTTGAATTTTCTAAATCGGATAGAAAGACAAAGACTCTAAAGCTTATCCAGATGTGGTTTTATAATGATGTCACTAGGCTTTATTCCATAATCAAGGCCCCTAAAAATATACAGTTTTAGCCTTTGTATCAGCAACAAGGTTAATGGAAATATGCACCAAGGGTAAATACTTTAGCAGATTGTGTCATCAGGAAATAAACACCATTTAAAAGGATTTAAAATAAGTAGATTTTATTTTACACTGACTAATGCACAGAAATATAATACGATAGAGCTGTTAACAAATAAACTTAATGCTTTTCTCTTCTCCTCATCCTTTTGCCGTCTGTATTGTTAAGACCAATTAGCTTTTTGCATCTAAAGTTCTAAATTACTAGCTCCTTCACCTACTGAATGGAGACAATGGTTGCATAGGTTCAGCTGTGACTATTTCAGAGTAAAGTCATATTTCAATCATTTACTTTCTAAAACGGGTTAGCTCATCCTGTATCATTACTTCAATGGTTCTCCACTGCCTCAGAACAAAATTTAAATGTCTCAGCATCCCTACAGCACCTCTGATGATCTGACTGCCACCTTGCCTCTCACTGCTCTTGATCACTTACCCAGGGTGCTCAGTCATATTAAATTGTGGGCTATTTAATTTTCATGAGATGCACATTCACAGCTCTGTGTCACTGACTATTCCACTATGGTTCTTAGGTTTGCCTGTCCTTCAGCTCTGAAACGCTACTCTAAAGCCTGCAAAAATTCACCTCCTCCGTGCTACTTTATCTTCCTGATGAATTACCTCTTTCTTTGTTCTCACACCTGTTACAGAAAATACCACAGAGTGAACAGCTTCATGTTTAGTTGCGTATGTTTCCATCCAAGCAATTGAACTGGGAATGTTTTGAGGGAAAGATGAAAATATCTTAATCACATATGTAACATCCAACCTCCAATGTAGCAACCTGTACACGGTAGATGCTCAACTAATATTTCCTGAATTAAAATGAATATGTACTTTAGAGACATGCCTGCAGGGGATGTTTGGTATTAAGGGTCCTTATTATGATTTAACAATACTCGTACTATTTCTACAACTAAAAGCACGTGTTCGTCGATCATTTACTATTTCCACAAAAGAGTTGTGAGCACTGACCATTTTTTGCATGTATTATCACACGTAATTCTCACACTGAGTCTCTGAAATAGGTACTGTTATTTCCATTTCCCCAGGAAAGCAAGGCTCAGCGAAGTCACACCTGCATGATTAGGCCTCTGAATTTTGCGGTAGGAATTCTAAAGATGACTCTCATTGACTCTCACACTTGTACGAATTCCTCCCCCTTGAGTGTGGGTGGAAGCTGTGAACGTGGGGAGATACCACTCCCATGATTATCTCACCTCATATGGAAAAAAGAGATGATCCTGGTGTGCCCGATCTCATTATGAGCCCCTTTTAAAATCAGAGTTTCCTCCAAATGCTAATAGTGGAAGCCAGAGAGATTCAAAGCATGAAAGGGATTTGACGCAAGAGATGATCTGCATTACTGAGATGAAGGCAGCCAGGTGAGTGCGGCCTCTAGAAGTTAAAAGCAGCCCCAGGCTGACAGCCAGCAAGGAAACAGTGACATCAGCCCTACCACTGCAAGGAACTGAATTCTGTCAACGACCTGAATAAGCCTGGAAGCAAATTCTTCCCCAGAGCCTCCAAAAGAGAGTCCAAGCTGCCCAACTCCTTGATCTTGACCTTGTGAGACCCTAGTTAGAAACCCAGCTAAACCCACCCAAACTTCCTACTTACAGGACCATGAGCCAGCAAACAAGTTTTGTCTTAGGTTGTCTACTGAATGTCCCTACCAGTTAGGTGCTGCTGTGAGACTGAGTTATGGCCATTAGAATGTGGGCAGAAGTGAAATATGTCACTCCCAGGTCTGGCCCACAAAAATCTCCAACTTATTATCCTTCATTCTCTTTCCTCACCTACTACAGCAATGGAGAGAACTCCAGAGCGCCCTTGGGATTCGTGTTAAAGATGGCAGAACCTTCATCTGCCTGTGTCCTCAAATATGTAGAGCGAGGAAGCGCTAGCAACCAAACTCTTCGGCTGGTAAGTGAATAAGAAATAAATTTCTATTGTGTTTCTGTTATTAGAAACTAACATGTGTGTGAGTTTACATCATCTAGGGTTATTCTAACTAATATAGAGAAGTTTTTATCTGATCTAAGAACTCAAGGAGAATGATCCAGACATATAAAGACCTGGAAAAAGAGAACTCCAGTCGGAGTAAGCAGCCAATTCAAAGGTCTGGAAATAAGAAGGCTTGCTGTATTTAAACAAACAAATGTAAACAGAAAGAAAACCGATGTAGCACTACAGAAATAAATGGTAGTGGGAGAATGATCTGAAATAAGGCTAAGAAAGTAGATGAGAGCCAGATAAGTGTTGTAAGCCAAGAGTAAGACTTTGGATTTTATTTTAAGATTGGATGTGAACCTGCGGTACAGCACAGGGAGCTCAGCTCCGTGCTCTGTGACCACCTAGATGGGTGGGATGCTGGGGGGGGTGGTCTGAGAGGGAAGGGATATATGTATACATATAGCTGATTCACTTCGTTGTACAGCAGAAACTAACACAACGTTGTAAAGCAATTATACTCCAATAAAAAATAATAATAATAAAAAAAAGATTGGATGTGAGAGATGAAAGGAGTCCAAGATTCAATCCAGGTTTTTATTTCTGGCAAAAGGGTGAGGAGCATTATTGTTAGTAACACTGATACTAATAGTGTTTGTGTTCTCAGTAGTGTTTCTGAGATGGGAAGCTCAGGCAAAGGAATGCATTTTATGGGAGGTGGTAGATACAGTGAATTCAGTTTTAGGGAGTTGGAGTAAAATGCCTGGAGCAGGAGGGTCCGATATGTGGATAGAAAAAATGTCCATGGCTTAGGAAAAGTGTCTGAATTGGAGATGAGGACTGAGTCATCACAGAGACATTGTGCAGAGTATTCCAAGAAGAGCCCTGAGATAAACCAACATTTGTGGGTGGAAGGAAAAGAAGAGGCTAACACACCAGAGCTTGAGCAATGAGAGGGAAATTGAGATGGTGGGTGTCACAGACACCAGGAGAAGAATGTTCTGGGATGGAAAAATGATCAACAATCTGTCCAAGTGTCATGAACTGTAAGGCCTTCACGTTGGCCCTGAATTGGCTCTACAAGAATTTTGATAGCCCAGTAAGAATGGTTTCAATTGCGTGGTGAAGTCACTGTGGAGACAATGGAGGGGGAGAGGGTTGAGCTTTGTTCCCCCCAAAGATATGTTCAAGTCCTAACCCCTGTACCTGTGAACGTGACCTTGTTTGGAAGTAAAGTCTTTGCAGATGTGATCAAGTTAAGAGGAAGTCATACTGGATTAGGGTGGGCTCTAAATCCAACATGGCTGGTGTCCTTATAGGATGAGAGAAATCTGGACACAGGGAGGGACCCATGGAATGAGAGAGGCAGATACTGGAGTGAGGCAGTGGCAAGCCACGGATTAGCCACTGAATATCACCAATTAGCCACAGATTGCCACCAACTGCAGTGACCACCAAAAGCTGGTGTAGACTAGGAAGAAGTCTCCCTTAGAGTTCTCAAAGGGAGCAGAGCCCCGCTGACCCCTTGATTTAGGACTTCTAGCCTCCAGACCATGAGAGAATAAATTTCTGTTGTCTTAGGCATCTGATTTGTGTTATTTTGTGATGGTAGCTCTAAGAAATATACAGGAGGTTAGGAGGCAAAGCAAGTGAGCCAGTGGACGTAGGGAATGTGACTGTGAAGGTGAGAGAGGCAAGGCTGGGACCATAAGTGGGAGATGAAACTCAAAGCCTGTTTTTCCCATGGTTTTTTTTCCCTCTACATGATAGGCCTTGAGCCTATCAAATGCTGATGGAAGGAGCTAGTACAGGAGGAGAGAGAAAGACACAGGAAAAGTAAGGCTGAAAGAGAGGTCCTCACAAAGGTAGGAGAAGATGATCTAGAGGGGGAATTAGCCCTCGGCAGGGGAATGAACACTCCTTTGCTTCCTAAGAGAAGGAGGGAAACATTGGTTCTAATGTAGGAAATGTTCCATGACAGCAAACTGAGGAACCCCATCCAAGAGCTTCAATTTGAGGTGAAAAGCAGTCATCTGCTGAGATTCAGGGAGATCAGAGCTTGAAGAACTGTGGACGATGACTGAAGAACTGGCGCTGGCAAATGTGAGACTAGGGAAATAAAGAAAGGTCGAGAGCAAGTATTTAGAAGCCAGTTGGAGATTGGAGAACACTAGCTATCAGAATGGCACCCATCTGTATGCTTATCAAATTCTCTTTGGCAGAGCTGAGGAAGCCCCAGTGTGGGTGTCAAAAACACAGACAAATATATTGATCTAGTTTTGGTGGGTTTTCACTTGAATATATTGTAATAATAATGGTGCAAGAAAGTTGAGAGAATTGAAAAGAAAACAATTCAAGCTCTAAACTCTGGAGCTACCTCAGAAGGAAAAGAAAGACAGAGTCTAATAAAGCAAAGAGATGGAGGGGTTAAGAAACTGAGAGTTTCAAAGAAGAACACAAATATGTTCAGTGTGAGTAAATGAGTGAAAGAGCTGGAAAACGGTTGTTTGTAGTTGAATAGTGGAATATGTGGACTTAATGTGTTAGACATGGAGCATTTCTAAGTGATGGCAACATCCAGAGTACCAAAATGAAAGCAATTAACTTAAGAGTACAATCAAGTTTCCTATAGATGAGAAGGTAAAGGATCTGAGAGGCTGAGTTGCCAAAGGATTGTTCCCATGACAGCTGAAACAACACAGGATGCTGGCAGTTTTGGGGTGGAGAAAGAAGAAAGGGGAAAATCTAAGTGCTCAAGTCTTTACTGAATCAGGAAACAAGGGTAAGGTGTTAGTAAAGATGAACAAAACAAAGAAAACTTCTACAGCCAAAGAGCATGGGTCTCATGGATCAATGAGTATTAAAGGAAGGTAGAAAATCTGGGATGATGTTTGGTAGGAGAAGCAGAGGATGCCGACCCTGTCCCCTTGATTTCTGCATTACATGGGACACCAAAGACTGATTCACATCTACTTAAAATGGCTGAAGAAGAAATTGCTAGCTTTAGGGGAGAGTCAGTTTTCATTTATTTCAAGAAGATATAATAAATATAACATGAAGAGTATGAAGCCTTCTCTAACCATTTCTCACTGAAATATAATCTCCATGAGGGCAGGGCCTTTGCATCTTTTGTTATCTATTGGATCTTCAATGCTTAGAAAACTATTGAGTGTCTACATAGTGTCTACAGAGTAATATTCATAATATTCAACTAATGAATATTATTATGAATATTACTCAATAATATTGAGTAAATGAATGGACCATTCCAGATAAAAGTGATTATCTCCCTTCTAAATACTTTTTATTACTGTCATGGAATATATCAGTTTTTAAACTGATTTTGAACAGATGCCTTATATTTTCTAATATTTTTCAGGTATTTGAGGAAAGTTTTATAATGCTATTAATCACAGCATCAAATACATAGAACAGAATTCCAGAATGAATTGTGTACTGTCAAAATTCATATGTTGAAATCCTAGCCCCCAGTACTTGAGAACATGACCTTATTTGGAAATAGGGTCAGGTTGTCATACTGAGTGAAGTAAGTCAGACAGAGGAAGAGAAATATCGTATGATATTCCACTTATATGGGGAATCTAAAAAACAGATATACATGAACTTATTTACAAAACAGAAACAGACTCACAGACTTTGAGAACGAACTTATGATTACCGAGGGGAAGGGTGGCAGAGAGGGATAGTTAGGGAGTTTGGGATTAACATGTACACACTGCTATATTTAAAATGGATAAACAGGAGATTGGTTCAAGACGGCAGAGTAGAAGGATGTGTGCTCACTCCCTCTTGCGAGAGCACTGGAATCACAACTAACTGCTGAACAATCATCGACAGGAAGACACTGGAACTCACCAAAAAAGATACCCCACATCCAAAGACAAAGGAGAAGTCGCAATGAGATGGTAGGAGGGGCTCAATCACAATAAAATCAAATCCCATAACTGCTGGGTGGGTGACTCACAAACTGGAGAACACTTATATCACAGAAGTCCACCCACTGGAATGAAGGTTCTGAGCTCCACATCAGGCTTCCCAACCTGGGGGTCCGGCAACGGGAGGAGGAATTCCCAGAGAATCAGACTGTAAAGGCTAGTTGGGATTTGATTGCACGACTTCGACAGGACTGGGAGAAACAGAGACTCCACTCTTGGAGGGCACACACAAAGTAGTGTGCACATCAGGACTCAGGGGAGAGGAGCAGTAACCCCAGAGGAGAATGAACCAGACCTTCCTGCTAGTGTTGGAGAGTCTCCTGCAGAGGCGGGGTGCAGCTGTGGCTCACCATGGGGACAAGGACACTGGCAGCAGAAGTCCTGGGAAGTACTCCTTGGCATGAGCCCTCCCAGAGTCCACCATTAGCCCCACCAAAGAGCCTGTAGGCTCCAGTGCTGGGTTGCCTCAGGCCAAAAAACCAACAGGGAGGGAACTCAGCCCCACCCATTATCAGACAAGTGGATTAAAGATTTACTGAGCTCTTCCCACCAGAGCAACATCCAGCTCTACCCACCACCGGTCCTTCCCACCAGGAAGCTTGCACAAGCCTCTTAGATAGCTCATCCACCAGAGGGCAGACAGCAGAAGAAAGCAGAACTACAATCCTGCAGCCTGTGGAAAGAAAACCACATTCACAGAAAGATAGACAAAATGAAAAGACAGAGGACTATGTAGTAGATGAAGGAACAAGATAAAATCCCAGAAAAGCAACTAAATGAAGTAGATAAGCAACCTTCCAGAAAAAGAATTCAGAATAATGATAGTAAAGATGATCCAGGACCTTGGAAAAAGAATGGAGGCAAAGATTGAGAAGATGCAAGAAATGTTTAACAAAGATCTAGAAGAATTAAAGAACACACAAACATAGATGAACAATACAATAACTGAAATGAAAAATACACTAGAAGGAATCCAAAGCAGAGTAACTGAGGCAGAAGGATAGATAAGTGACCTGGAAGACAGAATGGTGGAATTCATTGCCATGGAACAGAATAAAGAAAAAATAATGAAAAGAAATGAAGACAGCCTAAGAGTCCTCTGGGACACATTAAACACACCAACATTCACATTATAGGGGTCCCAGAAGGAGAAGAGAGAGAAAATGGACCCGAGAAAATATTTGAAGAGATTATAGTTGAAAACATCCCTCACATGGGAAAGGAAACAGCCACCCAAGTCGAGGAAGCACAGAGAGTCCCAGGCAGGATAAACCCAAGGAGAAACATGCCGAGACACATAGTAAACAAACTGACAAAAATTAAAGACAAAGAAAAATTATTAAAAGCAACAAGGGAAAAACAAAAAACTAACATAAAAGGGAACTCCCATAAGGTTAACAGCTGACTTCTCAGCAGAAACTCTACAAGCCAGAAGAGAGTGGCACAATATATGTAAAGTGATGAAAGGGAAGAACCTATGACCAAGATTACTCTACCCAGCAAGGATCTCATTCAGATTCGATGGAGAAATCAAAAGCTTTACAGACAAGCAAAAGCTAAGAGAATTCAGCACCACCAAACCAGCTCTACAACAAATGCTAAAGCAACTTCTCTGAGTGGGAAACACAAGAGAAGAAAAGGAGCTACAAAAACAAACCCAAAACAATTAAGAAAATGGTAATAGGAACATACATATAGATAATTATCTTAAATATGAAAGGATTAAATGCTCCAACCAAAAGACAGGCTTGCTGAATGGATACAAAAACAAAACCCATATATATGCTGTCTACAAGAGACCCACTTCAGGCCTAGGGACACATACAGACTGAAAGTGAGGGGATGGAAAAAGATATTCCATGCAAATGGAAATCAAAAGAAAGCAGGAGTAGCAATACTCATACCAGATAAAATAGACTTTAAAATAAAGAATGTTACAAGAGACAAGGAAGGACACTACATAATGTTCAAGGGATCAATCCAAGAAGAAGATATAACAATTATAAATATATATGCACCCAACATAGGAGCACCTCAATACATAAGGCAACTGTTACCAGCTATAAAAGAGGAAATCGACAATAACACAATAATAGTGGGGGTCTTTAGCACCTCACTTACACCAATGGATAGCTCATCCAGACAGAAAAGTAATAAGGAAACACAAGCTTTAAATGACACAATAGACCAGATAGTTTTAATTAATATTTATAGGACATTCCATCCGAAAACAGCAGATTACACTCTCTTCTCAAGTGCACACAGAACATTCTCTAGGATAGATCACATCTTGGGTCACAAATCAAGCCTTGGTAAATTTAAGAAAATTGAAATCATATCAAGCACCTTTTCTGACCACAACGCTATGAGGTTAGAAATCAATTATAGGGGGAAAAAGTAAAAAACACAAACACATGGATGCTAAACAATACATTACTAAATAACCAATATGTCACTGAAGAAATCAAAGAGGAGATAAAAAAAATACCTAGAGACAAATGACAACGATGATCCAAAACATATGGGATGCAGCAAAAGCAGTTCTAAGAGGGAAATTTGTAGCAATACAATCCTACCTCAAGAAACAAGAAAAATCTCAAATAAACAATCTAACCTTACACCTAAAGGAACTAGAGAAAGAAGAACAAACAAAACCCAAAGTTAGTAGAAGGAAAGAAATAATAAAGATCAGAGCAGAAATAAATGAAATAGAAACAAAGAAAACAATAGCAAAGATGAATAAAACTAAAAGCTGGTTGTTTGAGAAGATAAATAAGATTGATAAACCTTTAGCCAGACTCATCAAGAAAAAGAGGGAGAGGACTCAAATCAATAAAATTAGAAATGAAAAAGGAGGAGTTACAAGGGACACTGCAGAAATACAAAGCATCCTAAGAGACTGCTACAAGCAACTCTATGCCAATAAAGTGGGCAACCTGGAGGAAATGGACAAATTCTTAGAAAGGTATAACCTTCCAAGACTGAAACAGGAAGACAGAGAAAATATGAACAGACCAATCACAAGTAATGAAATTGAAACTGTGGTTAAAAATCTTCCAAAAAACAAATGTCCAGGACCAGATGGTTTCACAGGTGAATTCTATCAAACATTTAGACAAGAGCTAACACCCATCCTTCTCAAACTCTTCCAAAAACTGCAGAGGAAGGAACACTCCCAAATTCATTCTCCAAGACCACCATCATCCTGATACCAAAACCAGACAAAGATACTACAAAAAAAAGAAAATTACAGACCAATATCACTGATGAATATAGATGCAAAAATCATCAATAAAATACTAGCAGAGAGAATCCAACAACACATTAAAAGGATCATACACCACGATCAAGTGGGATTTATCCCAGGGATGCAAGGATTCTTCAATATATGCAAATCAATCAATGTGATACACCATATTAACAAATTGAAGAAGAAAAACCATGTGATGATCTCAATAGATGCATAAAAAGCTTTTGACAAAATTCAACACCCATTTATGATAAAAACTCTCCAGAAAGTGGGCATAGAGAGAGCGTACCTCAACATAATAAAGGCCATATATGACAAACCCACAGCCAACATCGTTCTCAATGGTGAAAAACTGAAAGCATTTCCTCTAAGATCCAGAAAAAGACAAGGTTGTCCACTCTCACCACTATTATTAAACATAGTTTTGGAAGTCCTAGCCATGGCAAACAGAGAAGAAAAAGAAATAAAAGGAATACAGATTGGAAAAGAAGAAGTACAACTGTCAGTCTTTGCAGATGACATGATACTATACATAAAGAATTCTAAAGATGCCACCAGAAAACTACTAGAGCTAATCAATGAATCTGGTAAAGTTGCAGGATACAAAATTAGTTCACAGAAATCTCTTGCATTCCTGTACACTAACAATGAAAAATCAGAAAGAAATTAAGGAAACAATCCCATTCACCACTGCAACATAAAGAATAAAATATCTAGGAATAAATCTACCTGAGGAGGTAAAAGACCTGTACTCAGAAAAGTATAAGACACTGATGAAAGCAATCAAAGATGACACAAACAGATGGAGAGATATACCATGTTCTTGGATTAGAAGAATCAATATTGTGAAAATGACTATACTACCCAAAGCAATCTACAGATTCAATGCAATCCCTATCAAATTACCAATGGCACTTTTTACAGAACTAGAAAAAAAATCTTAAAATTTGTATGGAGAAACAAAAGACCCCAAATAGCCAAAGCAATCTTGAGGGGAAAAAAAAAAAAACGGAGCTGGAGGAATCAGAATCCCTGACTTCCAACTATACTACAAAGTTACAGTAATCAAGATAGTATGGTACTGGCACAAAAACAGAAATATAGATCAATGGAACAGGATAGAAAGCCCAGAGATAAACCCATGCACATATGGTCAACTAATCTATGACAAAGGAGGCAAGGATATACGATGGAGAAAAGACAGCCTCCCCAATAAGTGGTGCTGGGAAAACTGGACAGCTACATGTAAAAGAATGAAATTAGAACATTCCCTAACACCATACACAAAAATAAAACAGATTAAAGACCTAGATAAAATCAAAATGGATTAAAGACACTATAAAACTCTTAGAGGAAAACATAGGCAGAACACTCTTTGACATAAACCACAGCAAGATTTTTTTGACCCACCTCCCAGAGTAATGGAAATAAAAACAAAAATAAACAAATGGGACCTAAAGAAACTTAAAAGCTTTTGCACAGCAAAGGAAACTATAAACAAGACGAAAAGAGAACCCTCAGAATGGGAGAATAATTTGTAAACAAATCAATGGACAAAGGATTAATCTCCAAAATATATAAACAGCTTATTCAACTCAATATCACAAAAACAAACAATCCAATCAACAAATGGACAGAAGACCTAAATAGATATCTCTCCAAAGAAGACATTTGCAAGAGTCCCATGAAAAGCTGCTCAACATCACTATTTATTAGTGAAATGCAGACCAAAACTACAATGAGGTATCACCTCACACCGGTTAGAATGGACATCATCAGAAAATGTGCAAACAACAAATGCTGGAGAGGGTGTGGAGAAAAGGGAGCCCTCTTGCACTGCTGATGGGAATGTAAATTGATACAGCCACTATGGAGAACAGTATGGCGGTTCCTTAAAAAACTAAAAATAGAATTACCAAAAAAAAAAAAAAAAAAAATAGAATTACCGTATGACCCAGCCATCCCACTACTGGGCATATACCCAGAGAAAACCATAATTCTAAAAGACACTTGAACCCCAATGTTCACTGCAGCACTATTTACAATAGCCAGGTCATGGAAGCAACCTAAATGCCCAATGACAGATGAATGGATAAAGAAGATGTGGTACATATATACAATGGAATATTACTCAGCCATAAAATGGAACAAAACTGGATCATTTGTAGGGATGTGGATGGACCTAGAGACTGTCATACAGAGTGAAATAAGTCAGAAAGGGAAAAACAAATACCGTATATTAACGCATATATGTGGAATCTAGAAAAATGGTACAGATGAACCAGCTTGCAAGGCAGAAATAGAGACACAGATGTAGAGAACAAACGTATGGACACCAAGGGGGCAAAGCGGGGGTGGGGGGTGATGGTGGGATGAATTGAGAGATTGGGATTGACATATATACACTAATATGTATGAAATAGACAATAAGAACCTGCTGTATAAAGAAATAAAATTCAAAAAAAATAAAATAAAATCGATAACCAACAAGGACCTACTGTATAGCACAGGGAACTCGGCTCAATATTCTGTAACAACCTAATTGGGAAAATAATTTGAAAAAGAATAGACACATGTATATGTATAACTGAATCACTTTGTTGTACACCTGAAACTAACACAACACTGTTAATCAACTATACTCCAACGTAAAAGTTAAAAAAAAAAGATGAAGTCATCAGGGTGGGCCCTAATCCAATATGACTTGCGTTCTTATAAAAAGGGGAAATTTCCACACAGGCAGCACACAAGGAGAATGCCATGTGAAGATGAAGGCAGAGATCAGGGAGATGCTTCTACAAGTCACAGAACACCCAAGATTGCCAGCAAACCACCAGAAGCTAGGGGAGAGGCATGAAACAGATTCTCCCTTACAGCCCCTAGAAGGGACCAACCCTCACCAACACATTGATACGGGACTTCCAGCCTCTAGAACTGTGAGACAATCAACTTCTCCCGTGATACTCTGTTATAGCAGCCCTAGCAAATTTACACAAGTAGTTTAGCCAAAAAAAGAATTCGCTACATATTGGATAATTAAATGAAAAATTCTACGAAGCCACAGGAACAGCCTACCTCATTAAAACTGTTTACCACATTTAGCATATTAATTACTTCTGAATTATGCATCGGTGTTTGTTGTCATTTACTTTAAAATATTAATTTACTGATTCTCAGTGTTCGTCAATTTAATTCAATTCATTTCAACTCAATCCAATACGAGATTATTAGAGGCCAATTGGGTCCTTATTCCTAGGCTACCTACTATAGCAATCATGAAAATAAATAACATGATAACTGTACTCAATGCACCTACACTCTTGTTTGGAATCGAGATTTATCGCCTTTAAAATAAGTTAATATTGCAAGACAGAATGTATTCAAGTGACAAATTTGTAGGAAAATGATAAGAATCTGTGAATCAAAGGAAGATGTGGGAATTGAGCTAGATCATCATATATGGGTAACATTTTAATGGGGGTAGATCGTGCTAGAGGTATGGAGAATACCACACTTGATACTGGCTAGAAGGAAATGAGTAAGGTGATCTACCTGATTAAATATCAAAGTAAAGACTAGAGAGAACTAACAGATAAGTACTGATAGGTGAATGCAATCAGATTCCTGAAATATCCATTGTACCAATTTTATCATATATATTAAAATTGGGAAAAATACTACAAAAATTCAGATGATATCCAAACTGTAGTAAATTTAAAAGATAAAAAGACCCCTTCAAAAAAAGGACAGGAAACACTAGAATCCCATTACTGGGAGATAAGCACTGTTAAGACTTTGGTGTATATCCCTAGACATACATATTCATATACGTATGTGTTCACATCCATGTATACATACACATGTGTACACATATATATTTTACTAAAATAGATTCACATATTACGTGCTGTTGAAGTGTTTGTTTTTAACACCTTTCCACATTATTAAATATTCTTCTACAGCATCCTGAGGTGTATGGCCACACAATATTCCATTCGTGGACACTTAGAAGTTTTTTGCTGGTGAACACAGGCCAGTGGTTCCATGTGCTAAGTTCTAATTTCATAGATGGAGCTTCTCTATAGTTAGTTCCCAGTTCTGGACTTGGAGAATGAGGTAGATGGTTCATTTCACAAATATTCCAGTGGCTTTCTGGAAGGTAGGACTATAACAGCTGACACTGTCATAGCAACAGCTTGGAGGTCAGAGGGTTCAGGATATATGTGCAGGAATACAAAGGATTGTTCCACTGATTCACTCTCCCTCCGCCATTCTCCAAAAGAAACCAGTGAAGAAAGAACACACTGTCTGATTCCATTCATATTAAATACAAAACAGCAAAACAAACAAAAAAAGTCTATGCTAAATGATCAGGAAAGCAGTCACCTGAGTCAAGAGGTAAGACATGAGGGCAAAAATGGGGAGCCTCTAGGGTGCCAAGAATGTTCTGTGTCTTGATCTGGGCGCTGGTTCCATGGATGTGTTCAGTTTGAGAATATTCATCAAGCTGTATACTTAAGATATGTTTTTGGTGTGAATTTATCATTCACTTAAGAAGCTTTAAGAAATAAATTTAAAATAATGGCAGTTCTTAATGCTCAAAATAGCAGGCAGGTTCTATTTGTAAAGCTCTCAATGGAAGTAAACATTCGTAAGTCAGACAGAGAAAGAGAAATATCATATGATATCGCTTATATGCAGAATCTAAAAAGAAATGATACAAATGAACGTCTTTACAAAACAGAAATGGACTCACAGACTTAGAGAATGAACTTATGGTTCCCGGGCGGGGAGGGTAGAGGGAAGGGATACTCAGGAAGTTTGGGATTGACATGTATACACTGCTATATTTAAAAAGGATAACCAACAAGGACCTACGGTATAGCACAGGGAACTCTGCTCAATGTTATATGGCAGCCTGGATGGGAGGGGGGGTCTGGGGGAGAATGGATACATGTATATGCATGGCTGAGTCCCTTTGCCATGCACATGAAACTATCGCAACATTGTTAATTGGCTATACTCCATTATAAAATAATAAGTTTTTTTTTTTAAAAAGAGAAGACATTCCATCACCTTTTTCAGGATTTAACTCCACTACTTTTCTAACTGGATCTGATTCCCACTATTCCTCTGAAATCCCTTCAAATAGAGAGCCTTTTCCTACCATTTAAGAGTATAATATTCATCAATTAGGTTAACAGATCACAGGTAATATTTGGGTACAGATCTTAAGATATAAATTTAAACATATTTAATTTCTTCACATACTTGTGCACTGGAGAAGCATCTGAAAATAAGAATAACACTTTGGTTGTATTGTTTACAACCACAACTGATATTTAAACATTCTGTACAAGTTATTTCACTTCACTTGACCCTTTGTTACTAAGTGAATAGGGCTTTTTAAAGTAAAGCATCCATTGTTTGTTAACCCAAGGATCAGGGCTGTGGCTAAACTTTAAGCAACTCTTCTGGACTCTTTGATCACAGAGTTAGCAGCTTAGTAACTTGGCCTCTGAAGGCTTTCACTTCTTTTCATTATTTGGACTTTTTTCCTTGTATCCTCAAGGTTTCTTAGACTTAGTATAATTTAACGCTATGTCAGTGACATCAAAAGGGCACAAAGTATGAATTAGTTTGTAATAGGGAGGCACCATCACTCATAGATGAGATCACTGCCTTACCTGAAAACCCTCACATACTCTGTCTTATTAATACTCTGCCTTATGGGTTAGAACACAAGCATGTTAACAGTATTCCCCTCAGTAACATTACTTTATGTAAGAGGAGTGATTTAGAATCACTGCATTGTGGTATTCAAAAATGCAAAATGAAAGAAAATATCAAGGTTAAAGTGAAGTTTTGTTTTGCTAAGAAAAGATGTTTTGTAAGCCATCAGTGTGAATGAATATAATTTAGCTCAAATTTGTAGACCTTTGAACACTTTTTTTATTGTGCCATAAGCAATACAGCTTCTTCTATCATAAATGTCTCATCGTAAGACTTAAGTGTTTGGAAGGTTCAAGATGAACATTTTTTATTTTGCTGTTTATACATGGTCCTTTCTGACCTTGGCAAATAAGACCAAAAAAAAAGTTTTAGCACTTTTAGGGGTTAAAGATATAAATACTTACTGTCTATCTGACTTTACCAGGAATTCATCTGCTTTTCTTCTCTCTTTCTCGTCTCTCTCTCTGCCTCTGCCTTTGTCTTTCTATCTGTCTGTCTCTCTCTCATACTCAGTCACACTCACACACACACACACTCCTTATACCACTATTATCCTTGTCTTACTGGCTCAGTCTTAGTGATAGAATCTCAGGTCCTAATGGTGATGGGAAGATGCCATCAATGGTGCTGGATATCAGTCACTCTTATTCAATCATAAGACTACTATAGATTTATGAGATAATACACTTGAAAATGTTCATGTTTTAAGGTTTGGTGTCAGATATAATTTTTAAGGAATCCCTTTTGACGTTTCCCCCTTTGAAATTCTCGTATTTGTAAGCAGCAAAGGTTTAGGTTGGGTTAACTAAGAACCACTTACACAGTAAGAAAAGAGTTGTCCTGAGGGATCCCTAGTCTTTCTTCACTGGTCAACACAACTCACATAAACCTCCCTGTCATGCTCGTAGTATACTTCTTCAGGTTACCACCATCTTGCTATCCTTGTTTCCAAAAACTTTGTAGGCTTCTGTGAACTATCTCACGAACTTCTTAAAGACTGCCAGTTTCTACTAGGGCGCTCATTTAAAATGAGAACGATCTGGTTGGCTACAGTTCGGATGGTCATCATCAATCAGGAAGCTATCTAGCCTGAACTTTGAAACAATCCCAGTATGTTGTGAACAGACTCACAAAAGGTTTCTTTTTTCCTCCCCCTTTATGAACATACGGTATACACACATCTTAAGTGGCGCCACAATAGCTCTGCTGTTGATATCAATATAGGTCCTTCAATCTTTCAATAATGTTTTTAATCATAAGCTTTAAAGCACAATTGTTTTTACCTTGAAATTCTTAAAAATCTGTTATGAGACAGAAATAAGAGATTAATGGAGATCTTGCAAAAAAAGATAAATGGCACCACCAGAATACCACAAAACTGGGGGGAAAATTAATTGAACCTATACTTTTGATAAATATTTATTTTTTGCAGGAGAAAAATGCATACTAGTTTAAGCTGTCATTATACTAACCTACAGCCTATTTTTCATATTATTAGTAATACATAATGTGGTAGTTTATATTCAAAAATAAAACTAGAATGTATATACCTCATGTATTTATCCAGAAATACCCCAAGGTTACTATGGTTACGAAAAATCCATTACCTTTGAATACAGAATGAAAAAGTTTGACTTCAAGTGTGTGCTATTTATTATAGCGAACATCAACAGCCTTCGGGAGGTTCTCTAACTGGATTCATTTTTCAGTGTCATAACTGACCCACCATTTTACTAGCTTATGGCCTATGCAAGGCAAAAATTTGAACTGTATGCATTTTTAAATATATTTTGTACTAACTCAAGGTGCAGCACTGCCTTTGACTTTTAATGCTTCATATTTAAGAGAAAGAAGAAAAACATTCCAGCCACCTAGATGTTAAGTGGCTTTTGAATTGAAATGCATTTACTTTGACCTGTATCCACCATGGCGGCAAGATCCATTTTTTTATGCATAACGGAAAAGTGTTTGTTCTATGTGGAAACTGAAAAGGAAGCTACAAATAAATGGAGTAGGAGTGAGAAAAGAAAGGTTGACACCTTGAATATTTAGGAGGGGACATTAGCCAAGTCATTAAGCAAGTTTTTGATGGTGTAGAAGACAAAGAACTGTAAATAGTGCAGGTGACTGTAGCCAGGAAAAACAGCGTATGAAACACAGCTCTTAAAGAAGTTTCAAACTGAATCCTTACCCCTATTAAATTTTTGCTCATCCGTACTATGATCAGCTGAATCAAATATAAATCACTAATCATCATACAAAAGTATGCAGTAAACTAGTAGCTAAACATGCAAATAAAAATAATATTTTCAGGTTGTAAAACTGTCAAAGATGTAAGCATGTAACATTCACTGTTTATGAACTTTTCTGGAAAACAATGCAAAAATGTATATCAAATATTCTGAAAAAGTTTGTTACCTTTGACTCAGCTATTCCCCATTTAGAGATCTAGCAAACAAAGATTTATGTACAGTAATATTTCTCACAAAATATTTAAAATGAGATAAATTAGAAATTTTGAATTTTTAAGTGGTTAAATGCATTAATGTACATTCATAAGATCGAATATAACATTATTAAAATATTTCAAGATATTTTTAGAAAAATCCTTGTGGTGTGAGATATATTCATATTAAGGGAATATGCAAGGATTCCAAATTATACATATAGCTCAATTTTGTTAAAATGAATAAAGTGCTGGAAGGAATTACATCAAATACTAAGAGTTTCTATCTGTAAGGTGGGATTATCAGGTATTAGATATCTGCATATTTTAAATGATCTTCAGTAAGCATATGTTACTTTTATAACTAAAAAATGCTATCAATTATTTCTCTACACATGCTACTTATCTAGTAGTCTACATCTTTCATTTCATAAATCTAGTAGACTACATCTTTCATTTCTCAGTCTCTCTATGAATTGACATTTCAGCACTGGAGAGATCCACTTCATTGACCCTAAACTCTTGCTATTACTGACAGCACCAGCCAGAATAGAATAGAATAGAATAGAACAGAATAGAAGTTCCATCCACAAGCTACTCAGAATGGAAAGGACATTATGCCACAAAAATCCTGGCACAAAGACAAGCAACGAGTACCAATAGCATCGTGGATACATTTTATGATGAAACGTGGCAGGATTTAAAGTGTCTGTAGAGGCTAAAGTGAGACCCAATGCTAGAGCAGTTTTCTCCATCAGTTTTCTCCGGGCTGACTTCAACCAGCCAGATTCCCTTTCCCATTCTTCTTTTCTGTGATTCCTAGTGGACAGGTGAATTTTGAAGACATAAATGACCTAAATGTAATGTATATCACAGATACAAAATCTTGAAAGAGTTGAAAGATATCTAAAAGACCATTTTATTTAACTTGCATGCCATTGGAGAATCTCAAGAAAAGCGGACATTCAGCAGAAAACACTCACTTTTGGGTGCTGTTACAAACTGAATTGTGTTCTCCAAAATTTACATGTTGAAGCCTTAACCCCCAGTGTGACTACATTTGGAGATAGGGCTTTTTTTAATTCAATTTTTATTTTATACTGGAGTTTAGTTGATTTACAGAGATAGGGCTTTTAAAGACGTGATGAAGGTTAACTGAGGTTATAGGGATAGGGCCCTAATCCAATGGTTCTGATGCCCCTAAAGGAAGAGGAAGAGACAGCAGGGGTGTACACATAAGAAAGACCATGTGAGGATGCAGGGAGAAAGTGGCTGTCTGCAAGTCAAGGAGAGAGGTCCCAAGAGAAACCAAACCTGCCAACACCTTGATCTTGGACTTCTAGCCTCCAGAACTATGAGAAATAAATTTCCGTTGTTTAAGCCATCCAGTCTGTGGTATTTGGTTATGGCAGCCCTAGAAGATTAACATAGGTGCTCTGGGGTTTGTAATCAAGCTTCCATCTCCCTTTCAGAGTTGTTGTGAGGAATAATAAAATGTGTTCAATAAGTAGCATGTGTAGAGATGAAATGTATGGACTTTGAGGCCAGAGAGACCCAGATTTGAATCAGTTCTTCCAATTACCGACTAGGATTTCTTGGTGTCTCTGGGCCTCAGCTTTGCTGGCTATGACACTTGAATCATCATGTACAACTTTGAACCCCATCGTAACGTTTTTGGCTTAGTTCCTCTCCTTAGTGACCAATACTGTATTCCTACTGTACTTCGTATCTTCTGCCATTTGGAGATAAAAGCAATAAGAAATATAGTTGCCTTTGAGATGCCAAGGAGGACATAGGAAATAATGTTATGAGTCTTATCAGAGAAATAATCTTTAAAAATCTACCTGAAGGATGAAAACCACCGAAGAAACCATTATCACTGTAGTTAGAGAAGACGGTTAAGGACTCTATAAAAATATTCCACTTTCTTTATATTATATCTGGGGCATCTCTTATACTATGCTAACATTTGCCATGATCTTTCAATGCAGATACTACAGTCACATGGGTCTGTTAAGGATTCGAGTCAACGTAATACAGAATTAGTTTCATTTTTTAGGTGGTATGAGAAATCAGTGTGAATTCTAGCCTCCTCTCCTCCCCACCCTGTTCTTTTTCTGGCTTTGGAGTGTCACCTCATGTGGCATTCTGCACATTTTGGAAATCTTCAAGGCCCACACTTTTAGACCCGCCATCACACACCACTTCTCTGTGGACTAGGTCAGCATTCGCTTCTGCACAGAAAAAGGATCTTAGTTTCTTTTTCTCTGGTTTCTACCTTTTTTCTCGCCTCTCTTTACCTTACTGCTTTGTTTTTAATCCACCCTACTCCTACTCCCCACCCACTCCCCTAATTTGAAATCTTCTTTCTTTGTTCTCAGGAGTCATCTGACTTCATTCATTCACTTATTCAGCACTGTTTGTTCTATACCTTCCCTGTAATCAGTCCTGGAGATGCAGTGATGAACAAGGCAGACATGGCCCCGTCCTTATGATGCCCATGGTTTAGTAGGGCAAACTGACAAGTAAACAAACAGCCTTATTCAAGACAACGCAAACCAAAAAAGGAGGGGGGAGCATAAAGGCACTCAGTGAGCACACAGGGGGCATACCTAACTCATATTTGGGAGTCCAAGAAGGCTTCTTGGAGGAAATGTCTACAATGGGCTTAAAAGGTGTGCTTCCCCATTATGCATGACGACAATTTTGGTTCTACAGAAGTATTTTGTGTAATAATGATTAATATATGGGTAAAGTTCATTCCATGATGTGTTTTCATTTCTTCTGAAATAATTTCTATGGCCAATAACTTTTAGTTAAAATAATGCCTTCAGATAATCCTAGGGCAAGGGTAATCTATTTTTAGTTTTAGTATTTATTTTTTAGTTCAGTTCTCTTTACTAAGTTTACTAAGAACATGCTAGGTGTTTTTATAGATCTAGTTCCCTTCAAAATCCTGAAAATTGAAGTTATTTCTATTTTACTGTTTCAGAAACTAAGTCTCAGAAGTTAAATAACTTGTTTTAAGACCGCATACTCATCATTAGTCAGAATACTTGAGACGGTATCAAAGTCTACCTCTCACAGGCTGTGTGGCCTGAAGGAAGTTGCTTCACCTTTCTGTGCCTCAATTTCCTCATTTGTAAAATGGGGGTAACGATAACACCTACCTCACAGAATAAGTATTACAGAATTCTATCCAACCATGATGAATGAAATATAAATGTAATAGTTCTTGTGCTTTGAAGCCTCTCAGACTAGAGAGGATACAAAAAATATAAATTCAAAGAAAGCAATTAGATGAATGCCATAGCCCTGTCCCAATATGCCTCATTCCTGCATCTGTATGTGTTGCCATGAAATCATGAGCATCAAGGGGCTGAGGGGAGGCAATGTCTGGCTGGTCCTCTGTTACCACCTTAGTACCTGGCATTAATGTGGAGGAGTGAATACATAAACAATTAATCCTGTCTCTGACGCTAACCTGTTATGACCTTTCATGAAGAATTTAATCTCTCTAAGGCCTCAGTGTTTCATCAATCAATATTTGATTAATGATGTCTCACCTAATAGTCACATATAATATCTAAAATACCATAAAATATATAACCACTATTACCATACAAATATAAGCTCGATTCAGGCACCAGACAACATACATAATACAGGCCTCATGTTTCACAAGGTTTCCAACAATTCACTTTTCTTAAGTGTCATGACACTTTATAATATGATCTAGGCAGATATGCTATGTTTCTTCCCAAATGGTCTCAAATTCAGACCACACTGAGTGACACTTCTGAGTCTTAAGCTTATTCCACATTCATGAGGATTTTAAAGTGGTTAATTCATGCGCCAGTGGCATTTGTTTGAAATGACATCATCGCCTCAATTGGATTGACATGACATCAATTGAATTGAAATGACATCACTGTACTGCAAGCACGGCTGGGGACCACACTGGGTCTCAGCTTCAATCTTGTGATCAGTTAGAGGCAGAGGAGTCATATGCTGATCTGTCTGTGTTGATAGTATACATTTCCAAACCCCCCTCTGCACCTGTGCAAAGGTATATTAGTAGAAGGATTCAGGTGAGGAGTGGTGGGACAATGGTAGAGAACATGCAGTAAGACAGCCTTGGGGGAGGGGGAAGGGAGCCAACATGAGCCCTTTTCCGTTTTTCCAGCTTTGGCTTCACTGTAAGTGTAATGTAACTGCAAAGGTCATGGAATTTTAGTGATTTAACAGGAGACAAAACTAAGTAACCCAACTTTTGAAACTGCATTCTCAGATAACTATTATATATATATATATACATATATTATATATGTAATATATATATATAATATATATACTATATACTATAATATATATATATACTGAAATATATATATTAATTTGTAAGTATATATAATACATACTAATATATAGTCTTTAATATAGACTATAACTATTTACTGATACCTATAGAAGTCTTACCTGTGACTGTGTAGCTCTCTCCATTGCCTGAATAGATTAGTATCCCATCCATATATAAAGAGTACTGAGTTATAATACCATTTGCCTTTTTGGGTGGATTCCAGGAGAGTAACAAAGAATTGGGAAGGGATTTGGCTACTGGTGGCTGAACCTCTTGTGGTGCTGTGGGAAAAATTAAAAAGATATAGAGAGTCTAATTTTAGTTTACTTTTCTAATTCAAACTTTTCAGACCCAAACCAATAAATCATGGAATAAACCTGAAATCCCAAGCATGGAAACGTTCTTGATTCGTGGGCAGCTTGTCAGTAATTGCTTTAGGAACAGTACTAAATACCTGTCCTGAATTTATGAGAATTTGCCTCAATGATGGACAGGGAGTATTTACACTAGTTCACTTTACTGATGCTTGTGTTACTTCATCACAAGTATTATTAACCCATAATCTCTACTTGGGCTGTGACTTTTAAAGCAAATTAGACAGAATCCCTACCCTTGAGGAGCTTTTGATCTAAGATGGGCAATGCTAGGGAGAGTGGTTCATAATCGGTATAAAAAAAACCTATATGTAGTCATAGAAATAGCCAGAAAATACAGAATTAAATTAATTACATATGAAAACTATAACGTATGTGAGTTTTTTTTTTTAGTAAAGTGGGCCTGTTCATTTTCTGTAATGGTCAATGAATTGGAGTCACAAGAACTAAAAAAACTTTTAGAAATTGATCCTAAACATACCTATCGTTCAGTAAATTAGTAATAAATTTAAGGAAAAACTAGAAATTGGGAAATCTTGAAATAATGGAAAGAAAATGGTGAACTGAATGAGCAGGAATCCTTCTGGGGTTGAGCTGTGAGGTAGGTTTGGAGGGTACCAGGCAAGACACGGACAGAGGATGTAGTGGATGTGGAGAAAAGAGTGAGATATAGGACAATCTGTGCCATATTGAAGTTGGTGGAAGTAACTGGAAAAGGGAATAATGATATATGCCTCAGCAGAAGCAAAGACACAATAAGAAAAACAGTGCTAGTCTTGGTAGACCAGATGGAGAGAACATTGAGAAAACATGGAAGATGGGTCGCCAATGCTGTAGCCCAGGTGAGGGTGGTCTGGTGAGGTCAGGTGCAAGGCATGAACAAATTGTCACAAGAAGGATTTTACAAAATCTTCTTTTCTGTCCTGGTTTCATCAGATGAGCCACTGTCCTCTTTTTTTTTTTTTTTTTTTTGGCCACCTGGTGTGGCATGCGTGATCTTAGTTCCCTGATCAGGGATAGAAACTGTGCCCCCTGCATTGGGAGTGCAGAGTCTTAACCACTGAACTGCCAGGGAAGTGCCTCCATTGTCCTTCTTTACACATTTTCTGTGCGAGTGGTACTTGCTTTAAGGATTTAAAAGAAGGAGGGGGGAAGAAGAGGAAGTGGGTAAGGGGTGGGTGGAGGGATAGTGAAAAAGAGAGAGACTGGCAGACTCTTTTTCCCTAAAGATCAAGGTTTTAAGTCTCCTGAATAACTTTACAACTAGACAGTAAGAGAAATGTGTTAATCCCTCTCATCCAGGAGAGAGAAATACAAAGTAACAATGCTTTAAATGTTTTGAGAACTGTTATTTCTTGAAGAGATGCATTCTGATGCTTGAGCAAAGCTTTCTCTTTAGAGTGCTAAAATATTTTCTCTTTCCCACTGCCTTCCTAAATGTATGCTTTTTGAAACATTAATTTATGCCAACAGTTTGTAAGTTCCAAGTACAACAAAAGTGTGACTTGAGTCGGAAGGAACCAGGCCGTGATTAATAATGCCTCGATTGGCGTTTGGAGGTTCTATCACACTGAAATAATTGTTGCTCATGCTGGTGTTTAGCAGTTAAAAGAGACCATGGAAATCAACCGTTTGATTCTCAATTTCATACTGTGCCATACAATCAATTCTTTTTAGTCAGACTGTCTCTAGATTTACTTCTGAGCCATAGTAAAATGAGGAAGCTTTCATTAATCTTTCAGATGCTTCATATTAATGACAAGGCTCTTGCATGAACAATGTAACAGCAATTAAAAAGCCCATTAATCTGCATTACAGCTATTAAAGATGCATGTCATTAAAGGGTATGGAGTTTGATTCATTTTCGCTCCCCCCCAAAAAATGGAGCAATTATGGCCTGGCAATGCACTTTGTCATCAAATTAGGTTGGGGTTTTGTAGCAAATGGCCTTGCAGCATTTAGCTCTTCTCTTATTTTATTATTCATGACTGAAATGTGGAAGTCAAGACCTTTGAAATTACTTTACCTTCTTGTGGAGTAGAGATGTTCAGTGCATGCGAGCTCTCGGTACAGCCAGCCAAAGTGCAAGCAGCTAGGGTTACTGCATAGTTTTTGAAGGGTAGCAAGCCTGTCAATATGCCTGTAATAAAAGGGGACAGAAAGAGGTTTGCATGTTTACCAGAAGAATCTATACAGAGTATTGTGTGTGTGTGTGTGTGTGTAAGAAAGGGGGGTAGAGGCACAGAGATGTAGAAAACAAAAACATATGCTTCTTTAATTCATTTTCCTGCCTGTGTGCTGATTGCAGAATGGTGTGACTAGCCAGAAAAAATTTAGTCAGAAAAACAAATATCATATATTAACACATATATGTGGAATCTGAGAAAACTGGTATAGACGATCTTATTTACAAAGCAGAAAGAGAGACACAGACTAGAGAACAAACATATGGATACCAAGGGGGAAAGGGGGGGTGGGAGGAATTGGGAGATTGGGATTGACATATAAACGCTATTGATACTATGTATAAAATAGATAACTAATGAGAACCTACTGTACAGCACAGAACTTTACTCAGTGCTCTGTGGTGACCTAAGTGGGAAGGGAATCCAAAAAAGAAGGGATATATGAATACATATGGCTGATTCACTTTACTGTACAGTAGAAACTAACACAACATTGTAAAGCAACCATACTCCAATAAAATTTTTTTTTTTTTTTTTAATTTATTATTTATTATTTTTATTTTTGGCTGTGTTGGGTCTTCATTTCTGTGCGAGGGCTTTCTCCAGTTGCGGCAAGTGGGGGCCAGTCTTCATCGCGGTGCGCGGGCCTCTCAGTATCACGGCCTATTTTGTTGCGGAGCAGAGGCTCCAGACGCTCAGGCTCAGTAGTTGTGGCTCACGGGCCCAGTTGCTCCGCGGCATGTGGGATCTTCCCAGACCAGGGCTCGAACCCGCGTCCCCTGCATTGGCAGGCGGATTCTCAACCACTGCGCCACCAGGGAAGCCCTCCAATAAAAATTTTTAAAAAAAGAGACCTGCTTATTGTTTTTTTTGTTTGTTTTTTTTAAAGGAATTCCTTTATTTTTTTAAATTTTTATTTATTTATTTATTTATTTTTGGCCGTGTTGGGTCTTCGTTTCTGTGCGAGGGCTTTCTCTAGTTGCGGCAAGTGGGGGCCACTCTTCATCGCGGTGTGCGGGCCTCTCACTATCGCGGCCTCTCTTGTTGCGGAGCACAGGCTCCAGACGCGCAGGCTCAGTAGTTGTGGCTCACGGGCCTAGTTGCTCCGCGGCATGTGGGATCTTCCCAGACCAGGGCTCGAACCCGCGCCCCCTGCATTCGCAAGCAGATTCTCAACCACTGCGCCACCAGGGAAGCCCCTGCTTATTGTTAAGACAGCTCTAAATAGCATTTTCCCAAATGTGCTTCTCGGACGCTAATGCCCCTGAGATGTTTCCCCTGTAAAAATGGGGGATTCCACATACAGTTCGTAAAGCAGAGCCCAGTGTACCTGATAGTGAAGACGGCCATCATCTCATTTCAGGATACTAGACCTCCTGCAGAAACAAAACTATCTCATTTTCTTTTACCTCACATTTTTCAACCTTATTTAACTAGATAGTCCTTCTTATGCGACATCTATTAACACACATTAGGAGATGCTACTCCCAAGAGTGACTTCATTATTTGAACAGTAGGGTACACGTATACAATCTATTTATTCACGTTGCAGCTAACAAATATGCAAATCAACATAGTTGAACAATCAGCCAATTAAATAATTACGTTTTGTACTTCTCCTTGCAAAATTATTAGTTTATTTAACTAAGACACCTGTCTCAAACAGAAGCATTGCCCACAGAAGTGTTGAATTAACCTGACTCGGTGGTGGGTATATAAGATTTGTTCTGCAATTAAAGGTGCCTGCAGAAACGAAAACACATTTTGTTTACTGGTGTTTACAATTAAGGCAGAGGCTCTTTATTTAGTTAATCCCGTGAATTAAAGAAGTATCAAAACTATAATTTGTGTATTTGCTCACCATTGTTTTCTGTTGCAGGTTTTAGAGCTGTTTTAATCCCTAATCACATAGACTGTCATCATTCTTATAAAAAGATGGTCCTACTCGTAGTATCCCTTTATTGAGTAAACCTTGATCGTTTTAATGAACTGGTATTGATGACAGCTTGCATCATTCAACAACAAATTTTAAAATACACGTTTGCCTATTCCCTTTCCCCAGTAGAAAGGATAAAATATTAAAAGAGCAAAGATCAGGATGAAGCAAAGACCACAGCCCTTGTTTGCTTTGGCCCTTCTCACCTGCCCTCAGTCCCCAGTGTTGCCTGCAAGTCTTTATTCTAGCAGCTCCCCGAAGCATCCCCCTGGGCTACCCAACCCTCTCGGCTGCACTTGGCACCAGCATCTTAGCCCGCGGCCAAAGAAGACAGCAAGCCAATGAACTAACACACATACACGTGTGACCATCTCATGCCAAATGCAGCTCTAGTTTCAAAACGCCTTCACGTTGTCACCTTCTGCTTTCCCTCACTCCTGCCACTGTGACTGTCGTTTCCTCTTGAATCTCCCAGATCATGACCCACATTCTGAGCTCACTTTTTAAAAAGAGGTTATTTCTCCTTCCACTAAAAGTCTTAAAGGAAAGCTTACAGCATCACATATGCATCTTCATCATGCAGTGATGTCATAGTTAAGAGCAAAGATGCTCACACCAGATTGCTCGGGTCCAGATGTCAATTCTACTACTGATTTGTGGTATGGGTTTGGGCAAGTTGCTCAGACCTCTGTGCCTTAGTTTCCTCTTCTGTAAACAGATAATGATCGTATCTATCTTGAAGAAGAGGCCTCATAGGGATAATATAGTATCATGGGGATATGAGATGGGGATACTACAGTATTCACCTCG
The DNA here is from genome assembly GCF_009873245.2 of Balaenoptera musculus. Classification (NCBI taxonomy): domain Eukaryota; kingdom Metazoa; phylum Chordata; class Mammalia; order Artiodactyla; family Balaenopteridae; genus Balaenoptera; species Balaenoptera musculus. Next base: position 170,175,768 of record NC_045785.1, on the reverse strand, counting down.
AAGTGTTACTATCCAGATTAAATGAGTTTGGGATTATAACGTGCTCAACGCAGAGCCATGTAAGGGGAGAATTCTAGCACAGAGCCTTGGTAGCCCAAGCTATGCTACCATTGCAACTCAGTTTCTGCCTGCACTGTACTATTAAATATTGATTTTTATCTTGTCAAGATCACTAGTGATCCCTTACACACCAGACCAAGTAACCCTTCCGCAGTCCTTATTCTCCTTTACTTACTAGATTTTGCCTTGTACAGCTGCCGTCTGGGCCACGGAATTTTCCCAAGGAGCCCTCCTATATTACTGAGGGTTCCTTACTTTCTTGACCAACTCATCTTCCTTTCACAGTCCCTTAAATTTTTTTTTTTTTTTTTTACAAGGTCGGGCCCTCAGGCTTCTTTCTTCTTCTGAACACTTGCCTTTGTTAGTTCACTTCTTCTAAACATTTGCCTTCATTAGTTCATCAAGCCTCATCTCTCATTTATATCAGCAGACTTCACACCTCTCCTCCAAGCTCTGGTTCTGCATTTCTACCTGCAGGCCGTGTATCCCCCCTGGATGTTCAGCTAGCATTTCACTCTCAACCCGACCCAATCCAGACCCAACAGTCGAAATTATTTTGCAAACTTCCCTCTTCCTATTTCTTTTTTTTTTTAATTTTTATTGGAGTAGAGTTGATTTACAATGTTATGTTAGTTTCAGGTATACAGCAAAGTGAATCAGTTATCCATATACACATATCCATTCTGTTTTAGATTCTTTTCCCGTATAGGTTATTACAGAATACTGAGTAGAGTTCCCTTTGTTATACAGTAGGTCCTTACTAGTTATCTATTTTATACATAGTAGTGTGTACTATGTTAATCATGGATGGACCTAGAGATTATCATATTAAGTGAAGTCACTCAGACAGAGAAAGAGTAATATCACATGGTATCACTTATATGTGGAATCTAGAAAATGGTACCAATGAACTTATTTACAAAACAGAAATAGAGTCACAGATGTAGAAAACAAACTTATGGCTACCAGAGGTGAAGCGGGGGGAGGGATAAATTAGGAGACTGGGATTAACATATACACACTACCATTTTTCCCATTTCTTAATACCTCCATCATGATCCCTAAATTCTGGGTTCAAAACTAACATGTCCTTGTGAGATATATCCCAGCCATTTTATCCTCTGAAAATCTTTGGCAATTGTCATGTCTTTCCTATTGCCAAGTTCAAATCTATCAATACTACAAGTCTAAATAAGATGAATTGCATGTCTGAATTAGTATAATTATTAGTGTAATGCCAACAAGTAATGAATCGGCCCCCAGAAAATAAAATTTTTAATCCTACAATGAGCAAGGAAAATGTGTTGGGACATGAAATGTTTCCTTTGTTCATCACCTAAAAACCTAGGTGTCATTGCCTCTCATAGGTGTCCCTGACTTAGCTGGGGCACAGATATACTGTGTCACAAAAGGCACAGTGGCTATATACAGTTTGATGCTCTGCAATCTTTAGCATGAAGGTGCGTCATACATCCAGATAATTATCATTGGGAAACACAAAAAGTAGTTCCATTATGTTGCAAAATACCTTCCCTGAGACATTCTTTCTTTCCAAATCATAGCTGAAGTGCAATCTTGGAAATGTGACTATTATACCAACTTAACAAGAAGGTTATTAGTGGAGACTTTAAGAAGGATCATGCCAAGCCAGATACTGAGTTCACATTCACTAAATGGTCTTTGGTGCTTTATTTAACCTTTCTTGCCTTCATTAAATGAGGCACTTTGTGTGTATAGGTGTATCATGAAATTCCTTTGCTAATTTCTTCCCCCCTTTAACCTTAAGGACCTTAAAAAACAGGCAATATTCCTCTCAGCAAACTTGCATTCTTCAGTTTGTGCTTTGGTAGAGAAGTTTACCAAATTGCATTTCATAGAAAAATCCCAATATTCTGAAAGAAAGATGCTGGAGAGAAACCAGATCACCTTTCAGGCCATTTATCAAAGTGCTCACATTTCCTATCTCCGGGCAGGTGAAACAATAAGAATAAACACTGAGAAATGAGAGCTGCAAAATAGAAAACAGAAAAAGAGGAGAAGAAAGCTGATGTTTTGGCTCTTGCCAACTTCGAATTGCAGGTAGAAAGTTTTGGGTGGCTTGTAAATCACATTTTCAAAAAATGTACCGTACTTGCTGAGTCTGAGGTGGCTTTTCTTTCCTATTTGCAGTGGGGATCTTGCTCATAATGTTGTGTCTCAGAGACAAAGTTTGTCAAACCATCGGAATAATTTCCCCTAAATACAGGTTATATCATCGACTTCAGTAGGAAGAGCAGTGTAATGATTGAGCATTTTCTCTCCTCTTGTCAGGTTACACTGAGGTTGGGGTAGGAGAAGGGGCTGGTCTACCAAGTGGTCCTCACTAAATCAGAATAACGACCAAGTCATCCTATTGCCTGAGACATGCAGTTTCTCTTTTGTTTCTCAGTATGGAGAGTTTACCAGGATGGATTAAAGTTAATGCTTATAAAAAGTTCTGCTATTACCAAAAAATAAACATATTCTCCCCAAGACTAGGCAAGGTAGCCTTTCTTTCTTGGATATATCCCTAGAGACCATTGAGTGACTGGCCAAATGGTCTTCCTTTAAGTGTCCGAGTCAGACTTAGATTACATACTCTCCAGAAAAAAAAGTGGTACTACTATGACAGCATATCATTACCAAACAATTATTTATCAACTTTCCTTCTATATGCTTCTGGGAAAGGTGCTATAGACTACAGCTGATCTTGACAAGGTTTCTAATCTAAGAAAATATTAGAGCCAGAAGGACCCTAATGATAACGATAATACACAGATTAAATACATAAAGCAAAATGCTTGCATACATGTCAAGTGGACAAGGGCATTTGTAAGATCCAGAGCTGCCAGCCCAAGATGATAGGGGATCTATATTTAATTAAAGGCAAAGAGAAAAAAAGGATAATCATTGAAAGTATATTTCAGTATTATAGTTAAAAGAATACTGAAAAACATACAGAGTGACATATTTATAAAGGAGTCCCAGAGAGAAAAATATGGCATTATACACTGTATTCTGTGTCCACAGAAAACCCAATAAGATAAAATTGGATAGTCTCCTTGATGATCCTTAGGGTGTTTAAAATAAAGAAGTATATCCTGACGGTGAAAACTTTTAAGACTGGTTTGGATATGAGCCCCTTTTCTCGGGCAGAGACTCACAGAGGAGTCACAGAGGAGTCTTTTTACCCTTTGAATCTGAGACTGTTCCTACCTCGAGGCAGGCCAGATGACCTCTCCAATTCCCTTTCAGCCGCAAAACTCTGTGAAATCAGAAAATGGTCCCAACCATGTCAGGAAACCTGCCAGTCTCTTTTGATAATGGAAGAGGGTGAGCTGAAAAAACATTCCATAAGCATAAAGGAAGCATTATTGATGTCTTAAAAGTGTTAGGATCCCATGAAACACAGGAGTGTTGGTATCCGGATTAAAATCATTGGCACCAGCAGGACCAGAATTCTCACTGCTAAGCGATAATGCATTTTGCATTAATGCTTAACATTGAGAAATCCTGACGGGCCACACCAAGGGAGTTTGAAGCAAAGTAAGTATAGTCCCTTTGAATTGCAGTCCTGTGGACCTCGGCGGGTGCAGAAAGCCCAAGCCGAAAGAGCAGGGCCAAGAACGTGATTTAAGGGGTGGCAGCACATCACAGGAGGAAATTTAAGAGCCCTAGTGCGTGAGGTTCCAAGCTGTGTGCTCTGAGGATTTCTGCCTAGCAGAGGGGAAGAGCCTTCTCCTCGAGAACCGTGCAGTTTAAAGTCCCTTGCAATGATTTTGGGAGCTCCTTGAATGCAGAGGGTATGACCTTTTGCTTCTTTACTTGTCCTATTTTCCAGCAGTTATTACGATGATTTACCAAAGGTGGACCCTTGATGTTTGCCCAAAACATAAAGACCTTTCATCCTCTTAGCTCACTCAGCTGTCTGCCTCACTATAAGAGATACTCACTCCCGTCCTACCCTTTCCAGGGAGCTAGCAAAGGAACAGACATTGTTTCTTCTGACTGATAGATTATTATTTCCAACACTTGGTTTCCTGTGCGCTAACCTCAAGTTTCAAAGGAGCGGAAGAGAAATATTAATAATTGGAGGTGGCCTGACTACCTAAGAGAAAATCATTGTGGAGCTGACACCAGCTGTGCAAGCTTTTGTGCCTCTAATAAAACTGTATGCTGAGAAGCAGGAAGACAACAGAGGAGTCGGCTTGACACTGAGATTTTTATGATTAACTCCTCTGACTCAATGCAGACAAGTATAAATGCTCGGCCTGGAAACCGAGCCTGAGACACAAGACAAAATGGCATCCTTTTCAAAGCCCAACACGTTTTGGAGAAGAAAAAGTGACTCTGTGTCTATTTACATCCTTGACCACACTCCCCCCCCCCACCCCTCCTCCACCCCACCCTCAGCTGCCAACCTAGGTGTTTGGCCGGCATCCACTGTAATCTGTTCTCCTTCATTATGTTAATCTGTGGGCGGAAAGATTTCTGTCATCTTCGAATCCCTTGTACAGCAATGGTAAACACCTTGGCCTGTCTGTAATTGGACAGGTGTCTGCATTGATGTCACCCAGCTTTTAATTCAATTAAAGAACTGGCTGCTCTGCTCTCATTACCCACTCATTTCTGTTGCACTCTGAGTCTGGTGGTGAAATCTGCACACAGCCATCACCTACCCCGAGTCCAAAGTCTGTGGTCCCCATGCAAAGATCACGCAGAATATTTCAAACGGACTCCAACAATCCAAATGTACTTTCCTGTTAGCAAAGGCATTTGGAATAAGATGGAGAATTTGTTCTCTCTCTCTCTTTCTTTACCTTTAAATTCTCTATTGTCTCAACGGTGTCTTCTACCTACTGGCCAGTAATTAGGAGCTGTCCAGCAAAAAGAAAAGCAGTCTCTAGCTTCCCCTCCCCAGGGCTTTCCTCCATCTCAGGAGAACTCATCAGAGTACAGTGTTCTTATTTATTTGCTGGCATTTCACATTTGGATCAAGAAAGTGAGGGTGGGGAAGAGCAAGGCATTTATTAAGAGGGCCATCTGGTAAGGGATCCCACACAGGCAGAGCTGAGACTGCTACCTAGGGACACAGTAGAAGAACCCACTTTTAACAGAAAGCCAGCCAGGGGAAGGAGAGCAGAAGAGAAGGGGACTTTTCTGGCTCAAGATTCTGCTGCAGTGCTGAGAAATCCTAAATTTTAAGTGTCCTACATCTCAGAATGAGTTTTGAGCCACAAACTAACCCAGTGGATGGATGAAAGAGACTAAATCAATCCAACATGCTATGATTTCTGCCCATTTAAAGGAACCTCTGAAAATCAAGTTCTAACGCACATTGTGACCCAGTAACCTCATGAAACTGAACAAGGACGTTTGTTAAATATGGATGAAAATTCAACGGTCTAACAGAGATCTGGAAACGCACCCAGGATGCTTCTCCTCTGGTTCTTAGTAGCCTAGGAAAGTGGCATTTGTTGTTGTTGTCTTTGGGGTAATAGTTTAAATAAAAATAAGGATCTCTAAGATTTATAAAATGAAAGTCAATTTTCATTTTAATCGAAAGGTAGAACAGCAAATGAGCTTGCCCCAAACCTAACGTAACCCTTTGGAAACTAAAACTAATGTTTTGCATATAATTTCCTGCAAATGGATTTTCTGACCTTATTTAAAATTTCTAGTACTAGGGAACACCTTGGGCCAAAGACTAAACGGATTTCAATGTTTACAAATAGGAAAAACAAAATTGTTTATTCTTTCATTTTTTAAAATAAAATATAGGGTCTAATCCTAGTCTTAGAGAATGGTTGAAACTGATTTTAATTGACCTCAAAGCATTATCCAGTTAAGATTCTCTCAGTAGGCTTATAGCTAACCTCACATTTTTCATCAGTGCCTTCATGGTAAGAACTACAGAGTCTCTGTCATTTTCCTTCTAATTCTGCAATTGGTTTGAAGCCACCCACTCATGTGAACTCTTTATAAAGCATAAAGGGCCGTCGCTGACATCATTAGAACTCTCCCAGAAAATATCAGACTTGACTAAGCAGGGAGTCAGGCAAGGAGACAGGAGGAAAAGAAAAATAAATGAGGAAGGAAAGTCATCCCTTACTGACCAGTGTCCTAGGTCCCCTGCTGAAAGCCTCCAATAGGATGAGCCCCTTGTACAGAGGGGGCTGCCATTGGGCAGAGTGTAAAGGTCACTCAAGTCCACAGCAGAGTCAAGGTCAGAACCTACATCTTCTGACTCCAAGATCACTGATCCACTTACTAGACCTAAGCCCCAGTTCTGGAAGAAGAAAGAAGGCGTGTTGAATATATATTTCTAAAAATAATAGCACACTTTTATACTGAATACTTGATTTAAATATATCTGAGGGCTTCCCTGGTGGCGCAGTGGTTGAGAATCTGCCTGCTAATGCAACGGACATGGGTTCGAGCCCTGGTCTGGGAAGATCCCACATGCCGCGGAGCGGCTGGGCCCGTGAGCCACAACTGCTGAGCCTGCGCGTCTGGAGCCTGTGCCCCGCCATGGGAGGGGCCGCGATAGTGAGAGGTCCGCGCACCGCGATGAAGAGTGGTCCCCACTTGCCGCAACTAGAGAAAGCCCTCGCACGAAACGAAGACCCAACACAGCTAAAAATAAATAAATAAATAAATAAATAGAGTAGCTATTAATTTAAAAAAAAAAAAAAATATATATATATATATATATATATATATCTGAAAACGTGTTAGTAGGTTCAAAGTTATTACTAAAACCTACTGCATACAAACAGAAAGTAAAATGCTTATCCCTCCAAATGAGTGAGTGTATATGCCTATAGTATTCCCTTACGAAAACAACTGATTCATAAGAAACTCTGCATCAGTGTATATGTGCTTCTGTGTGTTACTGAATATAACACTTTCTATGTATATATATTTGGAACTAATCAAAAACTTTATATATAATATATATAACACTTTATATATATATATATATATATATATATATATATATAAAGTTTTTGATTAGTTCCACATATAGATACAGTACAAATATAAAATGGTCATGAAAGTTAGAAAACAGAAAACTTGAGGTGACTGTTCCCTTTCTTTATCAAATGTGAGTAGTAACCCTTAAGTATTTATATCCAACACTATAGCATGGCCAACATGCCCAGTTGATTACTACGCTACAGCAAAACTGATGTATTACCATCATTTTTAACCATCATACAACATGTTACCAAAAAGAAATCCAAATCCTGCACTGCGAATTCTTACTGCATAAAATAAAATGAGTAACTTGTAAAAAGTCCCATCTGAAGCTTTCACAATGTACCAGGAGTTCAGGCACATTATGTATTCAGGAGAGTTAGACAAAGCTATTAACTCATCAACAGTGCATTACCTGATGAAATTCTTCTACATTAGTTAAGCAGGAACATGACATCATTTCTATTTTTACTATTTATGTCATAGGCCATATTTTTGTCCTGTTAATTTTTTCAGACCAATTTCTTTCAAGATTTACATTTAAAGAAATAGTTTGTAATAAACCACAAATACGGAATATTAATCTATGGGGTACTGTGAAAAATGGCAAAGACTTCCTCAAAATTCATCTTTTAATACCATCAAAATGAATTTTTCAAATTTACCTCTGATGTTTGCCTATTGTGGCAGAGACCACTAAATGCCCTCTCATTGTATATTCTCTTCCTCCACAGTAAAATAAAAAGACCCTTTTAGCTGGGCAAATGGCCACTTTGAATAAGGACATTTCTAGCAATCCGTGTAGCTGGATATAGCCATGTGGCTAAGTTCTAACCATAGAATGTAACCAAAGGTGGAGGAATAACTTCCAAAATATGTCATTAAAGTGAATGTGTACATCCTTGTTCAACCATTCCACCTTCCTGCTGAACGGAAGCCAAATTAGATGGCTGATGCTCCAGCAGCCATTTTGGACCATGAGGCAGAAGTCTTGTCTCTAAGGATAGCATGGCAAAACGATGAAGAGTGTGGATCCCTGGCACTGTGAACATCCACCCCTACATTGACCAACTGTGAACACCTATTATCAGACACAGAAAAACTTAATTTTGTTGAAGTCACTGTTATTTTGGGTTCTCTGTCTGTCAAGAAAAAAATAATAAAAAATGAAAAACTTATCTCTACTGTTTTTGCCCCTTAAAACACTCATTTTTAATATAATATTATACTTTAGAGAAAGTACTGCTTGTTACGTATATTTTACCATTAATTTTAAAAATCAGGGAAAAAAGCAGATTGTAACAGTAGGATCTAGCACTAACCTGGAACATAGTAGATAATGGTTTTGTTTTTAATAAATGAATAGTTTCTGTTCTGTGTCATTATCAGCTTTGCAGCAGCATGGCTTCCATTATTTTAAATTGCAAACATATAGTCCTTGAGCTTCATTATGAGGTGTAAGTTTTGGAACTAATTTTTAGATTCTATTCATCCTACCAACATTTTTTCCCCATTGGGGATATGTATGTTAAGTTCCAAATATATATTTAAGTTGTGGTAGTTCTGCATATCATTTCATAAAATTAGAGAACTATAGAACTGCAGAACCACTAGTTCAAAACTCAACTCAGCATGATAAAACAATAGTAACATTACGTTAACTACAGGGTTAGCACCAAAACCCTGCATTTGTTTCTTTATCCCTTCCTTCATTCCTTCAAGAAAAGTGTATTGATTACCTACCTTGAGCAAGTTACTAAACAAGACTTAAAATAAATATAAAACATGATACTTGTGCTCTGGGAGTTTACTGTCTAATGAAAAAAATAGAATGGGTGTACAAAGAGCAGCCATAGGCAGTTTTAACAACTGTGGAGTAAGACTTCTCAGCTGAATAGAAAAAAAATGACATGGCAGGGAAGTTGTTATTACAGTTATCTCTCTGCAGGCTTCTCAGGTAAGTATAGTAATTATACATACATATAATATATAACAAATATAATATATACGTATATACGTATATGTGTGCATATACATACACATAAAGAGTAGAATCTTACTTATGGATGGACTAATGGTTGGTGTTAAGTTCCAAAGTCGGGCATAAGGCAAAAATTACTCATGATTTAAAGTCCCCTTGACAACTCCTTATACGGCCCATAAAGTACAGTGCATTTGATTTTGTGTATGCCTCTAATTCTTCATTAATCAATGATTCTCTGTGGCTCTTAGTTCTTCATTCTTTTTGTAGACACCCCAATGGTGTCTACAAACAAGAGTTTCCCTTTTCTGTCAATAGTTGGGAAACCCTAAAATTATTCACACATTCTTTCCTTCTAACAGGTATTGATAGTTTCAGGATTGGATAGCATCCTTTGCCTATAAGATTATTTTAAGAGTTTTTTTACTCTTTTTTTTCATGCCTTCCCCACTTCCAAGGTGTGTGGTTAAATGTGTGTAACTGAAATACACAGATGAGACTTCACTACGAGATTACAATTATATTGCACGTGTGGAATTGCACTGGTCTCCTTCTTCTCTGGATCTAATGGGCATTTTGCATTTCGTATATAAATAGAGAACTCTCTGCCTTTCTAATGGGCATCATGGCCTGGGGGCTGAGAGGGTTGGGCTTGTTAGAAATGCAGAATCTCACACCACAGTCCCAGACCTACTGAATCAGAATCTGCAGTTTACAGAGATCCCAAGTAATTCTCACTTCCTTTTCACTTGCAGCTTTCAGAAGCACCACTCTTAAGGGTCAGAGGCCCTACTTACACTGCCTCTATTTCTTCACTTGCCCTACCACCGTTCTGCCCACAAAGCTAATGCTGTTGGAACAAGGGGCAGGAACAAACAAAGCAGGGGTAAATTCAAGTCCAGCAGGTGAAAATGATCCCTTCTCACCTGGCCATGCCCCTCACCCCAGTGGTTTTCAATATGTGGTCCACTGACCTCTGCAAGAGAACCGACTAGAACACTTGGTAAAGGCAGATTTCTCAATCCTAGCCCAAATACACAGACTCTTGTGCATGGAGCCCAAGAATCTGCGTTTTATAAGCAATCCAGGAATCATCTTATGACCAGTAGAGCTGAGACTCACTAATTATTACTACTAGCTGTGGAAGAGACAGAAAAATGAGAGACTTTCAATAGGGAACCCACTTGTTTCAGGTAGAAGAAGATGAATGTCTACTGTATATGAGGACTGAACCAGTTTTCACAGCAAAAGCTATATTATCAATTGCATTATAAATTAAAATGTCTTTCTTTTTTTTCCATAAATTTACATTTATGTGGGTCATCTGAAAGATTATTATTGGTTCATCAGCTAAGCTATAGTAAATAATAAATACGATTATTATTACCCGAAGAAGGAATATAACTCCTAGAGTTTAGCTCAATGTAATGCAACAATAAAACAGAAAACATCTTCTGTGTACCAAGTACCTTCCTAGCACTATGCCAGGTGCTGTACTAATTATGCCGATAATTAAGTCTACATGTTTAAACATCTTCAGGAAAGAAATAAACAAAAAAATTGTATATGTGCAAATTCTTGAATCCATTCATTCTTGACAGAATTTCAAATCAGATTGGGAAGGGTCTTTCTGAGCAGCTCTGGGTTTGAAGGGAAATGCCAGGGCTGTCTCTCTGGGCAGTAGCTTTGGACGTTAAAAGTGCTGGAGGGAAAATCAGCAAGAGCTATGCAGAGTTAATTGGAGCCCTTTGCAACTAGTCTAAAGATACACTGGAGTCATAACTGCAGGGCTTTCTACCCTGAGGCTCCAGCTGAGAAAATGAACTTTCAAGAACTCCCTGCTCTGAACCCTGCCCTTCGGAGGGCACAGGATCCAGACTCTGTGGCCCAAAGGGGCCCATTTGTACCTGAGTGGGGCTGTTAACCCTTGGACTCTCCATGCTACTGGGATTTATCACATTTAATCCTCCAGTAGCCAAATTCATGAATGGTAAATATTCACGCTTCTATTGTTCCAGCTCTCTTAGTTAATATTCATATTTTTTTTCTTTCTTTTGCCTTCTGCATTTTGTAAGTCTGATCATAATTTCCCATTTCTTCCCAAGAATCATTTCACTTAATTTTTTGTTGTCCTGTGATTTTCCTTTGCTAATTTTATTACTTACTTTTAATAGCTCATCATTTTTATATAGGCATCTCTCTTTCTTTTTTTTTTTTTTTTTTTCTTTTTTTTCAAGTTGCAGCTGGGAGGTGGAAGTTGTTGTAAGAATTTCTGGTTAAAATTGAGACTTGATCACTGGTGTCAAACAGTGATCAGTGTTTGAACAGTGTTTCCCAATGCTGGCTGTACAACCGAGTTACCTGCTGACACTTTTAAAATACCAATACCCAGGCTATATTCTAAACCAAAAAGTTAGACTCTGCAGGTGAGACCTGGACATCAATATTTTTTAAAGTTCCCCAGGTGGGTCAGTGTGCATCCATGGTCGAGAACTACTACCTTATAAGAATACCAAGGAAATGACCACAGGTTCTGAAATACCTGTAAGAACAACAGGCAAAGACAAATGGACTACTTAAAGGAGATCCCAGGGCAAACCTGATCCTGAGCTGGGTACAAAACGCCCACAGGTTCTCAGCACTCCTCCTCCACCCGATACTGGGAAGAAAGAAGTTGACTTTTACCAGTTGCTGTGAGGCTAATGCGAATTTATCCGAACTGAACCCCTCCTAATCCCAGTGAAGGTTTTTATTAACTGCAACTAGGTGCCCAGTAAAATGACTTGAAAATGATTTGATTTTCCTGAGCAAACACTCACTCTGAAGGTAAATTTAAGGATAGGGAAAGTGAACTGTGGAAGTGGGTGGGTGTGTGTGTGTTGGAGGGTGCATTTAACAAATGGGAAAAACATCTGTAACTCAAAAGGAACAAGAGAACATAGCACTCAAATTCCAGAAGACTATTCATGCTCTGGGGAGGATTTAATTCAGGAAAACTGTAACATTTAAAAGTCATCAGTTTCATGCTATTAAGATCGAAAAGAACTTGGAATCCATTAAACAAGAGACAGAAGGTAAATGGCAAACAACAGAGATGAAAACTGACAATACTGAGAAGTAGGCAGAAATCAAAGTGAGTTGGATGAGGAATAAATGCAAATCATACAACAGATTGAAGTAGAGGGGCTTCCCTGGTGGCGCAGTGGTTAAGAATCTGCCTGCCAATGCAGGGGACATGGGTTCGAGCCCTATTCTGGGAAGATCTCACATGCCACAGAGCAACTAAGCCCCTGCACCACAACTACTGAGCCTGCGCTCTAGACCCCGTCAGCCACAACTACTGAGCCCACACACTGCAACTACTGAAGCCTGCGTGCCTATAGCCTGTGCTCCCCAACAAGAGAAGCCATCGCGGTGAGAGGCCCACATACCACAACTAACAGGGGCCCCCGCTCGCCTCAACTAGAGAAAGCCCCCGTGCAGCAATGAAGATCCAACACAGCCAAAAATAAAAGACAATAAATAAATTTTAAAAAAAAAACTGAAGTAGAAGAATTGAGTACTCATCTCAGAAGATTCAAACAGCAGAATCAATACTGCCAAAATCAGAAAATGAAAAAGGAAAAACCCAGAATTCAGAGACTGAATAGTATAAAGATAACAATTAATTCATTGAACATTTACTATGTGCCTGTTTATGAGCAAAATATTCTATGGAGGTAATTCATTGTTTTTTTATCTTTGCAACAATTCCATAACATGAAGAAGGTTTTTACCCCCAGTTTACATATGAGGAAACTCCAATACAGTGATATGTTTTTAAATTTGCCTGAGATCAGACAGTTGATAAGTGACATAACTAGATTGATTTGACTCTGCAAGCTGCGTTCTGGACTGCTAAAATGAAGAGGACAAACTGGGAAGAAATATACAATATTGGAAACTGTTATTTCTTACCAGAAGTAATGATGACATACACAATAGCAAACTTTCCAAGCCAGAGAAAGACCCAAATGTGAAGAAAGAAGAGCTCATTATATAACAGAAAAAAAATGTAATGAAAAGAAACCAACACATTTTATGATCACTTACTTGGTTAAGGACCCTATGTGAACCAACAAACCTAAATTGTCTTATACATCCAATATCAGTATTGTTCATTCAAATAAATACCACTCTAACAACCAAAAATTAAACATAAAAATCTCAACAAATGTTACCTCAGAAATGCTAAACGGGGGTTACTTTCAAGATCAATAGCAAAACTACTCATGAACTACTTTATTGTCCTCTCTCTTGGTACCTTGTTATCTCAACTAACTGGCAAAGCAGCTGCCACCAACCAATCTCCACACTCCTAACATCTCCACCAAATCCAGGTTTCTGGCTCTCTACTTTCTCACCCCTCCCCCCTCACTTTCTAGTATTCTTTTTTCTTTACTGTGAAATCTCTGACTTTGATACTTACTCAGCCTGGCTTTGGGGCTTTTCAATTCACACTCCCCTCCCTCAACAGACTGATTCTTCACAATAAAAGTCCACCTGGCAGTACCAGAGTTCTCCACAATCTTTAAGATTCCCTCCTATGTACTTCCTTGTCTGTTCATTTCACAACTGTGAGCAACAGATACATCTTTAAAACCCTTTGGGGGGAAAAAAGTTAAAGAATTCATAGTCTACACAGGCAAGAACGGAAATAAAGGAATAACAACAACAACAAAAAGTACTGAAACACAATAACAAACAAAACTGGAAAGCATGAAATATGATGACAGAAATAAGAGCAATCAATTGTATAAATCATAAAAATGAATGTGAGTTAAACTCCCCTACTAAAATACAGAGAATTTTAAGTTGAATGTAAAACTAAATCAAACTAGATTCTATTTACAGAGATACACTTAAAGCAATGTGACTTTAAAGGTTAATATACAAATGATGAATGTAAAAGTAATAAGAAAAAGAAAAACACAAACCAAAAGCAAGTTACCAAAGAAACTGATAATTGACAAATCCAAGAAATTGACCAAGTTGCAATAATTGAGAGTTTTTCCTTAGTTTTTTACACATTGGGTATATAAAAATAAATAACAGCTGGTCAGTGGTGCTCTAATTTTCTTCTCTCTGTACACCATTCACATGCTTGAAATATCCTACAGTAACATCCAATAGTTTATTGTACTGGTTTTCAATCTCAGGGGTACTCTACTCCAGAAAGATATCCTTCAGAATCTGGGCAAGGCTGGTGTAATTTCAGAAGCCTCCCTGCCCCGTTTCTGATTTGATCTTACCTCAAATTTAGAGTTACTAATTCAGAGGATATGCATTATTTATATATCTATATCTATATCTATATATATTATCAATATGGTATATCTAATATAAACAAATACTAGTCTACCCTGAATGGCGAGGATAGGTTTTTTTTTCATATTACCCATAGAAAACTAACAAAAACATTTAAAGATGTTATATTAACTATAGAAAATGTTCTTTAAAATCTGCACATAAAAATGTAAATCAAAATAAATGAGAAACGGGGGTGTTGCCACACATAAGGCAAACATAAGTATAATATTCTTCATACGTAAAGAGATATTTAAATCAATGAGAAAAATGTGACTCCTCCAATAGAAAAATTGAGGATGAAATGTGCTAGGTATATCATAAAAGAAGTACAAATTACCAGTAAACAATGAAAATACTTAATGCCTCTAGTAATCTAAATTTGAGGTAAGATCAAATTAAAGTAATATTCTGATATATTTGGAAAATTTACAAAGTTTCTTTTACCTGTAAAACTTGTCAACTAGGATGAAATGAAAAATAAAATCTTGCATTCTGCTTGCTGGTGGGAGTATAATTTGTACAGTCTTTTTGGCAATTATTTGGCAACATAAAAATAACTATCTTTTGTTAAGAAATTACCATATGTTAAGCACTGTGCTACATGCTTTAAAAACATCTGATAGCTAACATTTATACAGTGCGATCTGATCTGTGTGTCATGTGCGGTCCTGTGTGCTTTACATATACATGGATTCATTTCATCCTCACAGGTATCCTATGAGGTGGGTAGTTATTTCATTCTCAATGTATCCCTATGGAATCAAAAGCACAGAGATGTTAATTAATTTGTCCAAGGTTACACAGCTGAAAACTGTTAGACTTGGAATATCATCTCAGTTAATATCTTTAATATTCTTCTGAGGTTAATATTATTCTCACATTTCATAGGTTAAGACACTCAAAAAAGATCCAGGAGAATACATAATTTCCCCAAAGTCACAGGGAGGGTAGGCACCAGAGATTTGCATCAATGTCTGCTTGACCTCAAAGTCCAAGACTGACTAATGCTTTAAGAGAATTTGACCTAGTTGTTCCATTTCAAGGGGTTTATCCTACCGTCACTGTCAGGAATTCTTCCAAAGATTTACATACAGACTTTAAAAAAATCATATTAATTATAACAGCAAAAGTTGGAAATCCAGAAAATAAGAGGAGACTGAGACAAAATGAATTTGGGAGAGAGGCAATGGAAAGCAACTGAAGAATTCTAAAGAGAGAGCCACGATGTTTGGTTGCGCAGTGGATTAGAATCATGGGCGGGGGTGGGGGGGGCGGTGTTCATGAGAAAGAAGAGTACTGTAGTTGTCCAGGTAAGAGATTGGAATGGTTTGGCTTGGACAGTAGATATGGGAGAGACGGATCAATTTAGCACATAGTTTAGAAAATGGAATCAATAAACATGGATACATGAGGTATGAACAGAATGTAAAAGTTGAGAAAAATTCTCAAGCTTAATTAACTGGGTGGCTGGAGGTGTCATTTATTTTTATTGGGAATGCAGGAGGAGCAGGACTTCAGGTTTGGAGATGGTAAATTTAGAGATTATGAGAAATCAATTGGAAATGTCAATTTTTCCAAATGTCTGCTGGATACACA
The DNA here is from genome assembly GCF_009873245.2 of Balaenoptera musculus. Lineage (NCBI taxonomy): Eukaryota > Metazoa > Chordata > Mammalia > Artiodactyla > Balaenopteridae > Balaenoptera > Balaenoptera musculus. The sequence goes on along the minus strand of NC_045785.1, from coordinate 170,159,783 downwards.
CATTTGGAAGTCTGGGTAGGACGTGCATTTAGGAGTTAATAGTGTTTGTAGGATACTGGATGCTTTGTGAGTCGATGATTTTCCTGGAGCAAGATTGTAGGGGAAAAAAATTAGCAAAAGAGAGAGAGAAAAGGTCCCGGATCTAAACCCTGCGGTTCTCCAAAATGCAGAGTTAAGCTTCAGAGGGAGTGGGCAAAGGACACTGAGGAAAGGGGTCCCAGAACCAGAAGGGGCAGAGAAGGGAAGAAATACTTCAAGAGACAGTAAAAAATCCACGGTGTAGAATGCTATCGAGCTGTGGAGACCAGGACTGTAAAGTGTTCTTTGGATATTTAAACACGGAAGTTGCTGGTGTCCTCAGCAAGGCAAGTGAGTGGAAGGCAGACCACGTGAAGAAATGGGAACAGCGCCACAGATGCTTCTTGGTAGAGGCACGTTTGGGAAGAGGAGAGAGGGCACAATAGCTGGATGGGACTTTAGATCAAAGGAAGATTTTTGTCATTGCTTTGGGTTTGTTTGTGTTTAACAATGGGTGTTGACAGATGGAGTCTGAATGACCTTGGGCAGAATCCAGCTGGGCAGTGGCTCTAACTTTGGCATGCACCAGCGTCACAAGAGGAGGGCTTGTTAAAATGGGGATTGCTGAGCTCTACCCTACAGCTTCTGATTCAGCAGGCGTGGGCGGCCTGGAGAATTTGCATTAATAAAAAGGTCCCAGGTGAGGCTGTTGATACAGATCCAAGGACCACACTTTGTGAACAAGTGCAGGAGACAGAGGTTAAAAATATGTGAGAGGAAGAGAGACCACCAGTAACAGGTCTAAAAAGGCAAGAGGAGTTGGGGTCCAGAGGACTTTTGAAGATTTTATTTTTGATAGGATAAGGGAAGCTCTGTGAAAATAGGAAGGAAAAGTGAGGAAGGTAAAAAGTAAAAATAATAATGATGGCAAATGCCTATTATATGCCCAAAACCTTTTAAAATGTTTTAGCATTCATTAATTCACTTAACCCCTAATAACAACCTTATCAGTCAAAAAAAATGCAATTAATGCATATATTTGATAGTAAGAAAGTGACAGAAATTCTTTATGATACATTCTGGAGTTTTGTTGGTATCTAAGATGATCTAGTATGTAAGACTATCAGCTGAGTGCAATAAGGAAGGCAGGTCAGCATTTAGATAGTTTGGAAAAATATGAAATATTTAATGAGGAGAATGGGAGAAGGAAATTACAGACATATGGTAGGATTGGTGTCATTACTGAGTGTCCATCTGAAAATGGGGATTGAGACTTTTTAGTGATAAACTGCTCATTGTTTTCCAGCCCACTTAGCTGCAATGCGCAGCCTGGGCAAAGGCTTAATCGGATTGGGTTTTTATCGGTTGGGTAAAATAAGGGAGGAAGGAAGTGAAAGATACCAGTTTTTTTTTTGTTTGTTTGTTTTGTTTTTTTAATTGGTTGTATATTTGGGCTGTAGATTCTAAGGAATCTAAACAAAATGAAGTAAAGTTTGAGAGAGTTGACCGATAGATGTGTTAGAAAGACAATTAAGGCTACTTTAAAATCCATCAAAATTTGTCAAGTTATGAGTCTTTGACAGAGGAAAAATACTTTTTTCTATTAAATTTGTTGATGCGTTTACTTTTTTTTTTTGGTCAAAGGCTTAAATTTGACTTTCCATTTAAATGGGCCTTAACATTTCATGAGGCTGAAAACTGCTGCCTGCGACACGTGCGGGACTTCGAGCACGGCACCTTGCGTGATGTGCCTGAGTGTATTTCACTCCAGCCGCTCTGCACGGCGTGCGTGCCGCACCGTGAGAAATTGATTCGCTGGTTTGCCAGTCAAACTGCTGGTGCTCTAGTACTCCTCTACCTTGACATAATTAGGTTTAATCAACAATTTTACAATAAATAGCGGTGCTGTGAACTTGGGCTCGTCCCAATGAGTGAACTTTTGCATGGTGAGATAGGTCACTGGTCCCATATGTATACGTAGGATTGCTAAAAGATACATCTTTTTAGGATGTATAAAGATCCTAGGTACAAGGATCTGATTAAAGGCACGAGGGCCCTGTGACCTAATCTTTTGGGGATGGCGAGAATATCATCCTTGTAATGAAGCTATCCATAAGAGCCCATAACCATTATAGAATTATCCTTTCCATCCTAGGTGGATAGAGGTGTCCATATCATTAGATGATCCTTGTTGTTTTGAATCAGGCAGAATATAAGAATCTTTAATGCGTTGGGGAAAAAGCCTTGAAGGACGTTTTTACTTAAAGTCAAACCAAAAAGAAAATTAATAAGACCTAATCCCTTGAGGAGTCGCCTTTACCTGTGAAGGTGCTGGTATCAACAAGCTCAGAGCTGGCAGAGGGCAGGCGGGGCGGACCGGGAGCATCTTCACTGTAGGCTCTCAAAATGTACTTCTCAATTACACCTCTAACCACAACAAGTTCATCCCAGGTCACCTCGATGCTATAGCCGTTTATGCTGCGGACTCTTGAGGGAGTTGGCACACTTTGTGGAGCTGTGAAAGGATAAAAGAGAAAATAGGGAAAATGGCAGTTCTGAGAAGACTATTGCTCCTATTCTTCACTTTTAATGGCCGCAGTAAATCAGACTCAACCATTAGCATAAATACAATTTATTAGAGTTGTAACTTTTCAGCATAGATTTAATATGACTGCACATCTTGAGCCATTCAGTTTAAGCGATATTTCAAAACCATCAAAACTCCATCGACATCACGTTCTTTCAAGCCTAGTCCAGGGTTTCCAAAAACATTTAATGTATCCGACATGTTTTAAACATCACTCATAAAGAAGGAGGTGGATGGTAGGCAGATAACAAGTTCAAACTATATAATGATGTACCGCTTTGAAGCAAGATAATTAGACTGTTATTATACACAGTGGTTTGACACTTTTATATTGTCGATGTATTAGCCAAAAAATATCACAAATGTGGTGATTGTATTGTACTTGAAGGTCTGATCCCGTTTGCCAAATTCAATTGTTTTTCCAACTAATTTTAAAAAAGCAAAGTTCTACCAGATAGAATATATTCCTAATTGCCTTTAGGCGGGGTAGAGGAGCTGGTGCCCTTGAGATTCTACAAAATCATTTTCTTTGGAGCATCACAAAATAACAACACCAAACGAGGCAAATTTAAAGGAACTTGCTGCAAAGCCTCACTTATAAGCCAAATCCCCTAATTTAAAAAATCTATAACCTTTCATTATTTATTAGATATTTCTATGGTTCTGATCAGTAACGACTTCAGCACAGCTGACTGCACTGGGAACGCTGAGAAAAAGCCCAAGGAACTTCGTGGCAGGATGATGGATGAGAGACAGGCTCTGACCGCTCCTGGACTCCTGAGCCCTGTTGATGGAGGATCACTCTGGTTTTCCCCCATCAAATAGCCTCCTTCTCTGCCTTGACTGTTCAGGCCAATAAAACAGGACAGTGTTAAGGGAAACAATGTGAACGTAAGGGATATGAGGAAGCACAGAGGTGAAGAACCACTGCCTGCGCAGGTAAAACACCACGGGCACTTCTGGAAACACACAGGCTACACAATCAAGTTGCAAGTAATGGGACAATGGGAGTGATTTTGATTTCATTAGTTCTGAAATGTGGTACAGAGCAAAGTAGAGTCCTGTCTAACAGATGGTCTTCTCATAAGGGACAGAGCAAAACTGACTCAAAAATAATTAAATAGCGCAATTATTCTCCAACCCTTGGGAGCATGTAGCTGTTTGGTGTTGTGGTCAGATTGTAAATATGAATTTATGGCATAAGACTTTGTGGTCAGATCATTGCTATAAATTCAGAGCTCTATTTGCATACTTTCTCGGTGGTACTCAAAATGGAGACAATTAAGCTATGTAAGTGATGGACTTTCTAGACACCTATTTACGCTGTTGCATTAGACTGAAAGCAGGCTTTATTTATATTTGTTAATAAAGTAGAGCAGTGTGAGATAGGGGCAGAGGACGTGCCAGTAACAAATGAATATTTTACATCAGAGCTTTTTCCAAGCTCTAAAGTTGAAAAGGATTTTAAGGGATCATTCCGTTCATTGTCTTGCCTATAAATAGATGATGATTTAAATCGTCCTGGAAAAGTGTGAAGTTGGCCTCTTCTGGAAAATCTGTAGGCAGACAGCTTTGAAAATTCTTATTAGTAGCCCATCTCAGTACTTAATTATCTTTTAGATTAAAAAGATTCCTCAAAGGATGCCTGTGTTAGTAACCTGTTATTGATAATAAGTATGAGAGGGTATCTTGGTAAAAAAACACATCTTTAGACAAATCGTGACTTGCTAAGGATAATTTTCTTCAAGAGGCATAAGCGTCAATCATATGGAAAAGTATTTGTCTTTCTGACAAATAAATATTTTCTCCAAAATGGTAGAAGGCTACTGATTTCACAAAACTTTTTTTAATGAATGCCTCCCTGTGATGGTAATATGTGAAAAGATTCTGTGGTCACTGTCAGAAGGACAAAGCACTTATAAATCAGTTATCTGAGATTAGCTCTAATATAGTCCATTTCCTCTTTGTTTCCCCATTCAACTCAAAAAAACAAAAAACAAAAAACAAATTAGACCACTCAGCAATTTCTATCCTGGGAGAGTCATTCTAAGACCCTAATAGTAAGCACCACGGCAAACATCTGCCATGATGTGATAAAAGACACATCCGCTTCCAACCAGGGTGCAGGTTTCAAATGTGTTCTCCACCGGAGAAGCAAGGGGCTATCACCACCACCTAAAGGTAATCCTGACTTTAGCTTTTCAGGGTCTAAGCAGTTGGTAAAGATTTCCTATTCTTAGATAAATTACAGTCGATGTGGGCCTATTTCATCTTTAAGACAACCTGAACTTACTTTCTTCTGCATCTGAAGAGGAAAGAATCAAGCCTGAAAAAATCCTTATTAAATACTTGAAAAATCAAAAGCAAGGATCTGCTAAGCATTTTTACCAACGACGGGTGACTTTGCAAACCAGGGCGTGCTCTGTCACAAGATTATAAACATTCTGCTTGCTTCACGGGTAAGAGTCCTTCCTTTTCTTTACATGCACCAACGTGTGCACTTGTGTGCACATACACATTTTAAGATAAATTGTATTTACCTGCTCCTGCTGTACGGCCCCGACTCCAGTCGCTAGGTACTGAACCTCCTTTGTGGGAGGCTGTTACTCGATACAGGTATTCTTAAATGGAAGTAAGAAGTAGAAGGTTAACATATGACTCGTGTAGACTAGTGGTGGGCTGGCAGGGAGGGAAGAGGAGATGAGGAGGAGACATGGAACATTGAATTTAGAGCATTTCCACATTACCTGTGAAAGGCTGGAGACCACTCTCGTAAACGCTCTGCTCTTTTCCCCGATAAACCAGGATGGAGTCATTTCCCCTGCAGTTAACAGCACTGTCAGTTGACAGGCACCCATCCAGATTGACTCCGATAGCACCGCTGGACACAGATGCCAAGTTAACGGCAGCACCCTGTGCAAATTTCACATCTTTCATGCAACCACCGAAACCTAGCAAATAGTAAGGGATGAATATCACATAAAGGGCTTGAGTCATTAATTACCAATCATTTTTGCCCCCTTTACTACTACGTTTTGATGAAATTGTGCAAGGGGGGGGATTTAAACACAATTTTTAAACTTCCGAATCTCGTTTGGGAGATCCTTTATGCCTCCCCCTGCATGTTTTTCAGGCTAAGATGTTGCAGGAAATAGTTATATTTATGTTATTTTGAAAAAATATATAAGCTGATAATTGTAATTCGACTGAATTAGATTCAAAGGAAAAGTATGTATTATATCTCTTTCGGAACACATTTTTATGTTTATTCCCATGAAATAAAATTTAGGCAAGTACGCATTATCGTGAGGGGGTATCCACACGTCCCTCAATCCTGGAAAATTAAGTTACCTGTATAAGTCAGTGTCTAAGTGCCAAAAAATAGTATTTTAATGAGCATGATTATTCAAGAAGCTCATTGGGGAAAAAATACATTTTGAGGTTCCTATGAATAGTAGGAGGAAGAATATAGTCTCAAAATATACTAAAATCCTGAGATACTGCTATGAATTCCATAACGATCATTTCATAGACAGAGAATGAATCCCAGTTAAATCAGGGAACAGAGGATCTACCACTGTGCTCTACCATTTTCACTGAGTTCCATAATCTCGACTGTGCAAACTGATCACCAGTTTTAGGTTCATGTTCTCATGACAGGGACCAAATTCAGCTCTGGCAACAGCAACAGGGGAGGTTTCCTGGAATGTGTATTCTACTCAGTCAACTTTAGAATGACCACGGGGCATTCAGTTCTGGGAAGTTTAACAGACAATGTGGAGGAGGTGGGTTTGAAGTGTGCACTGCTCTTTTTTTTTAGAGAACCATAGGGCATCCTGTCAGCCGGGGAACAGCAGTGGCTTTGAATAACTTGCTATTTTGTGTAAACAGAGATCAGTTCTGTGAGGTTTGGCAGTACTCTGCTCAGAAAACTGCCCACAATTGTCAAAGAAAGGACAAACAGACTGTGTTTGAGATCGCTGGAGCACACACTCTCTTTCTTGAACAAAACACTGTCAAGTCTGAAAGGCCCCAAACACACGATTAGTTCTTTTCAAGATGAAAGCACATCGGCAGGAAATGGAAATAAAACATAATGCAATGCTGAACAGTAAAATAAGTTAATGGTAACAATGACCATATTGTTCTCTTCAGCATTTATATGGTGTGTTATTCTGTCTTCTAACACTTTAAGTTGCAGCCTATTTCCTTTTAAACGCCTTTGCTATTATTCACGTTCCTTTAGGCCCGACTGATCAATACTGCTAGTCTATCTTCAACACACAGTAGATACTCAGTAAGTTGGGTGAATTGAATTGAAAGCAATGAAGCTCAATACAAAAGCATCTGCTTGAAAATTCAGGTGCTAATTTCTTTACCAGTAGTAATTTTCTGATGGCCCAGAGCTGAGTCACCTAACTTCTCTGTCCTCGAGTTTCCCTATCAATAAAATGTGAACAGTGGAAAGATAGCTTTGGCAAACATCAGTGTGCCCTTATAAGAAATGTCCCGTTATTGCTCAAGAGGAACAGAATTTCAGGTTCGTAGGATGAAAAGAGTTCTAGAGAACTATGGTGGCAATGGTTGCTCAAAAACGTGAATGCACCAAATGCCTGAACCGTACACTTAAAAATGGTTAGGATGGTAAATCGTACGTTAGGCATACTTTATTACAAGTAAACATGTTAAAAAAATTTTTTTAAAGAAATGTCTTAAACATTAATACACAAGATGCAATTTTAAATTTGGGAAAGGCCACAGAGGTAGGCTTCCTTCACTCTGGAGATAAAGAAATAAAGGTCCAGAAAGTTACAGGGTGAGGTTTCTAAGTAGGAATCCTCCTTAGGAAATGGGACTCTGACCTCAGGCCTTTGGGGGTGCAGATGCCTGGGCTCTAGTGTGGGGTCCTCACAGTACTACCCTCAGGGCAGTCAGAGGGTTTGGTCAAAGTTTGCTCCATTCTTCCAATTCTGCACCGTCAGAAACCCTCCCACCGGAAATACTCCCCAATGACCTCTAAAATATGAATGCGATGCGAGGATTAAAACAGGGGAGAGGGCCTGTCTGTGGGAAGACTAGGGATCCCTCCTTTTCTTGCTTCCCTGCCTTTGGGAAAATCATAAGCGACTCCCCACACCTATCCTACCCCCAGGTCTCTAAGTAACTGGAAGGTGGTCTAGAGCCCTGGGTTGACAGATCAGAGAGACAGTAGCCCTTCTGGGGGAAGCGGTCCAACGATGGGACACTTGGGCTCACAGGATGGCTGACTCTCAGCCCCACTCCTGACCTCTCTGCTCAGGGCTTTGGACAGACCATAACCTGGGAGACCATATGCCATGGCCTGCTCACTCCCAACCCAGAGGTGAGTGCTGGCCCCAAGTGTTAGTCCTAGATAAATGCCCATGATCTGAGGTGGTACCTCTTCAGCAAATTATGGTGCCCAGCATCTCCAAAACACAGAGGAAAATTCATTTGCATTGGATTTAAAGGAAGATTGCAACATTAATGGACATAAAAAATAACTCTAGTAGGACCACAAAATAGAGTCTTTGAAAAAGGATGCTAATGGAGAAGCGTAGAAAGGTTTTTATCACTACTGATAGTGGATTGAAAAAAAATACAGGTAAGTGAACATGATTAGTTTTAATTGCAATTTACTACGTGCATGCAGCACCTCTATATTGTGAATATTCTCCTGTTCACTGTATAAAACATGCAGTTATTTATATAACTCTTACTATTCAAAACATCTGAGTCAGAATCTTAGAGGATAAAGGCATAAAATCTGCATTTTAAATAAACTTTCCATGCAATTCCAATGGATCCTGAATAGTAATAATAATAATAGTTAATTTTATTGCATTCTTACTATGTTCCAGCTACTATACTTCAATATTTTATAAGTGGTTTGAGAACCACTGATATGGATGATATTGCAATGATAAAAATTTAGTATTATCCATAAATAAAATATCTTTCAGTATCACAGGCTTAGTCACAGTGTAGATTAAGTTGTTCCCCTTAGGTCTATGTTGGTATTTTAAACTTCCATCATTATCATCTTATAATTCCAATTTTAGCCATGTCTCTAGGACCACCATAACAATGGGTTTTGGTGTACTTTGAGAGTAAAATGCCCAATATACAGGGGATTTTTCCTAGATGTAAACAGAATCAAGTAATTTTGCTCCTATAAAGAGTTTTCAAGCTCTTTGTAACCTCAGAAGCCTGAAAACCAGAAGAAGCCCTTATATGAATGTAATATTTTTAGCTGCTGTTACATCTTAAGTGCCTTGAAAATGTCATTACTGTCTTCCACCCCAGATATTCATTAACTCCTACTAGTACCCTTCTAAACGTCTCCTTAGAGCTTGCCATATATTTTATATTCAAAGGCATTTAAATCTTTATGTACTTACCAAATAGGCAAAGACTGCTTCCTGGAAATTTTAACCATTCAGGGTGCATAGATTTTGAAATATGGAGAGAACATTTTCTACACAGGAACATGTTTGGTGGCAAGCTGGAAGTCTCTGTACTTTCCCCACTTGATAGAAAGGAACATCGGCCAATGCCCATGAAAGGGAGCACTTGACTATAAAAAGGAGAGTGGGCTTTGACGCCAGGCTGCCCGAGATGGGTAGGCTTGCCATCTGCTTAGTAGGCATTGACCTTGGGCAAGTTACTTTCCTCCCTGCCCCCAAGTTTCCCCATCTGTAAAGTGGGGATACAGATAATAATACCTGTCTCGTGGGCTTGTTATGAAGAACTGACTCACTTATTCTCACATTAGGCTCTCAGAACCATGCCTGTCACACAGTATGAACCCACTGTTAGCCTTTTTTAATCAATAATTTCTCTGATTACGTCCAAACTCCTTACATGAGTTAAAGGCTTGCTTTAGTTGTAAGTCACACATTCACGTACTTTTCCTTTCCTCGATGGTTACGCATAATAAATGACACACAGACTTTTCCCAAGTGTGCTTGAAATTCAAGAAAACCCACACTTTCATGTGCTTTGCTGCATGAGAGCTCCATCGAAATGCATGGAGACAAACAGCATTTAAGTCAGAAAAAACCCAGGGAATTTAAGGCCATTTTTCTTGGCTGTACACACCAACCTAATTTATTTTTTAATCTGTAAATACAGATAATGGTCAGTATTTGAAAGAACCAGAACCACGTGTGTTCAAGAAAAACATACGAGGAAATATATATAATATATATAATAATTATATAATAATATATAATTGTAATTTATATATATATACACATGTGTACAAACATATATATAAATTACAATTATATTTGATGAAGATATGTTAGAATAAATATATTGATTGTAAATACATATGAGAGCACACCCTTAAGGGCAACATACAAAACTATTTGAAGAAGTGCTTTGTGATTTTTTTTTTTAGAGCTTAAAATTCTTCCAGAAAAGGGGTGAGTAGTTATTGCTTTCAGCCTGATTCGACTGCTTTGTCTTGAAACACAGAACCACCAAGACCTGGTAGGACCAGGGCTGTACTAACTTGGGAATTCCTCCCAATGGAGTTTACCTTGTTCCAGCTTCAGGTGTTTATAAGAGTCGTGCAGCTCCCGTGGGGTTCCTCCCACATAGATGGGGGAATTCACCATCAGTGGCTGAGCTCTGGACTCTGACACGTGCTCCATCAGTTCATTCATGCTTGTTGATAGGACGGAGCCTTTCTTTTTAATGATCACTTTATTCCACTTTCCGTCACAATAGGACAGCCCCAGCCAGAGATCCACTTGTGTAAAGGTAAGACTAGTATTTAACCGGAAGCTCAATATTCCACTCTTCAGTTCCATCTGTATTTCATATTAAAAAGAAAATAGGTATATAAAAGGACTGCAGAATGGCAGTTTGGAAGAGAACAGAAGGTCAACTTTTTGAAGAGAAGCAAGAAATTTCCCTGAAAGCACTCTATAAAAATGTCCCACTTTATTCTAAGCAGAACTAGAGTAACACATAATGAAGTACTTTGCAAGCTTATAATTGACATGACGGATGTTGTAATGAGTCAAACAAATTTATACCCAGTAATGATGATACGATGTAATGCAATATTACATAGGCAAAACCATTTTTTTTCTTTTTGATGCAGCATAGGTAGAAGATTAAACCCTAGCATAAGTGACTGAATAACTGAAGAGAACAGTTTAAACTATGACTCTATTTTTATTTGAATCTTTAGAAAATGAGAAAATACTACTTCATATATCAATTTAATTTCAGGGAAAAATATGACAAGACAATAAGAAAATGAAATGTCAAGCCTGATTAAGCTTATTTTAACTGGCTGGTGAACTCAATTTCAAATTTGTAAAATGTATTTTGATTCAATATTTCAGTGTTACTATTCTAAATCTCTAACTAACCTAATTGCTTCTATGTCTATTCTTTTAGATTAAAGTGCCATTTTCTAATACGAACATATTTTACCCACATTTTCATGGCAAAGGAAATGCCTCCATATGTTTTTCTTCAAAATTTTACTCAATAATTATTTTACCTACTATGTTTTTATTTTGTTAGAAGTCAAATTACTGACCATAAGGTACTTAAAAATTTGAGATCATGTCAATGAAACAAATTAAATAATGCTATATAGAAAATTATGCTTTTCTATGTAAAAATCAACTTTGTGAAGTACATTGGGTAAACAGTCATTCATTTTTTTATCCTTTCATTCAATAAATATTGATTCCCCTACTATGTTCTGTAAACCTGCTACTACAAGAGAAATTGTTCCCAAGAATTGCACTGTCTTAATAGCAGAGGCAAACATGTGCGGTAATATTATAAACAAGATGCAGATGGGGTACAAAGAGATCGGAGAGAAGATACACCTTTTGTTCCCTGGGAATTGGGAAAGGTTTGAAGTAAGGTTTTTGGAAATATGTAAGATTCATGGAGAATCTCCAGCAGGAAAATTAACATGTTCAATGGCATGGGGACATGTACGAGCACATTAGGTTTAGAAAAAGGTATGAAATTAGATAAAAGGATACATATGGGGGAAAGAGAAAGAAAGAGTTCTGCCAGGTATGTAGAAGCAAAATTTTGGAGGATTTTGAGTGATATGGAAAAATAATCATTTTTCTCTTGTCTGTCTGATGCCAAAAGCCCATATTCTTTCTACTAATATCTTACACAAAAAGTTCACCCTTCTGGTCATAAGAAGTACATCCTATAAAAATGTTCAGAGTAGCCTTATTCACCATGGCAAAAACATGGGAACGACCACTACTTCATTGAAGTGAGAAGAGATATATTATTACCCAGCCATGAAAAATACATGGAGAACATGAATAACTCAGAAACAATGTCAAGGGCTAAAGCAATTGCCTAAAGATAGAAACTTTTACAAATTTCTAAAATAAAGATTTTTAGGCATTCACTCATGATGTTCAAACTATAAAAATGCAAGGAGATAATAAACACAAAATTATGATTACATATTACCTCTAGAGGGAGACAGGGAAATGGGCTAAGAGATGGCCTAGAGGTAGATGCAAAAATTTGATAATATTTTAGTTCTTGGGTTGGGTGGTAGGTTCATGAGTGTTCATTGTACTATTATATTTTATTTTATATGTGTGTGTGAAATATTAAATATATAATATATATTCTTTCAACACTATTATATAAAAGATAATAAAGGAAGATTTTTCATATATTGGGAAGGTAAATTTCATTTCCTCAATTCCTAATATTTAGCCTGTATGGTTAAAATTATAATTTTCAAAGTATAATGGTCATTTAAAAAATCATCATGGTCCTAAAATACAAAATGTTTCATAGGATTCCAAAAGTGAAAATGACATGGGGGTAAAAATAAAAGCAAAAGTGAATTTGGAAAGAAACCCTAATTAGGTATAATGTAAACACATGGTTTATTGATTTTAAAGTTGGATCTAACATTTTTAAGTAAATTAATTAACATACAGCAAGAAAATCAGGTCCATCTTTGTTGTAAATGAAAAGAAGCAGTCCATTCAATTGGTCAGTTCTGAACTTAAAGGAAATTTCAAAGTCCATTCCACCATGAAACAAATATGGATAAAGTTCCAGGAACCCTTTAGAGAAAAAAACATGTACAAATTAGCATGCGCAAAGCAATATTATTAGCATCGTAAGGGTGTCATAAGACACCCTTAGGACATACTCTGTCGCTGAATAAATCTCTCACAAAAGAAGATGCAGATCAATGTTAAGAAATTCACCTTGTAATGTACAGAAGTGGCAGAATGAACTTGACATACCTTTTAAGAGGAAGCAAGTTACTAAGTCATGGATACAATTAAGACTATTACTAGTTTATCTAAGTATTAACAATAAGTAGTTGCAACTCCGGATAATGACAGTGATGAGAAAAAGCAACGAAAAAGTGCACAGAGTATAATATTATTTAGCTTTCTGTTCTGAAGGTAGTTTAATGAACTTAATATCTAACCAACTTAGTTATAAATGTAGCAGGCAATAGTGGGCTTTTATTCCAAAAATAAGCCATGGTGGCCAAGTCACCATATTCTCTTCCACTCCTTACCCTGGGTGGCTGCTAGACAGAGACTGTAGGTGGCGTGTATGCCGGGGACACTGCGCCTCACCTTTGCCACAGCCTTTGGAGCAATGGCAGTGGTGGTGGTTACATTCTCTAGCTCTCCCCTTAAGGCCCTACTTACCCCATCATACAGCTGAAATTTTACTCTTAGGAACACTGTCAGTCTATATCATGGGATAAAACAGATATTGTGTGGATTAGCCTGACAAAACAAAACTCCTTTGAAACATTTGAGTAAAACTATATTCTAAGTAAAAAAAGTGGACTTACAAATGGACATTAGTGGCACTACCATAGGTAAACCCCAAACTGCCAGAGATCTTACACGTGAATATGTATTTATGAGTCTTACTATTTATATTATATATTCAGACGTTGAGAACATATGTATGGGCATCATGGCGTAACTAGGTATTTCTGAGATAGCAGGTTCATATGAGGTCAAAATAATTGTATCACGAGAGATTAAATTACACCAAAGATAGAACATACAAGCTAAGCAATGACCAGTGTCTATTCTAGAACCTTACCTGTCCCTAGGAACTGAGCTCCCTCTTGTAATGAAGTGGGGCATCCCTCCCAGTTGTTATACACGTTGATTTGCTCTTCAGAACTCTGCCAAACCAGACGCCCCCAAGCAGCAGAGGGATTATAATTCTTCATAAAATACACATCCTTGAGACAGCCCACAAAACCCTTTCGGATTATGTCTGCAGGGGTTGAGAGATATCAAGAAATATGTATTCTGAGAAATTCTTTTCAAGCAATGAATTTGATGTGCCATTAAAGTCAAAGAAATAGGCAATAGCTCTCACTACCTACTTACTACAAATTTTTTTAAAAATTTCTTCTTTTAAGATTTTTTTTTTTTGATGTGAACCAATTTTAAAGTCTTTATTGAGTGTGTTACAATACTGCTTCTGTTTTATGTTTTGGTTTTTTTGGCTACGAGGCATGTGGGATCTTAGCTCCCCGACCAGGGATTGAACCAGCACCCCCTGCATTGGAAGGCGAAGTCTTAACCACTGGATTGCCAGGGAAGTCCCCAAACTTCTTAATAACTCATATAAACACCACACCATCAGCTAGGGTAGGTGGTAACAATTGTAATGTTTCGCTCTGGTTCAGACTCATCTTATCTGCAGAAACAGATGTTTGCACAAAAACCTTGGTTTTATAGTAATAGCAAGACTATTGCCTCTTGAACTAACAAGGGGATCTCATCTGCCGCTGGTCTTAAAAATAAATGTGCAATAACACATTTTAAAAGTAAGATTTAAAGGAAGTCTATCTATTAAATCTGCAGTTTATAGTTTAGTTCCCTTGTCATTTTGAGCTAGTCTGTTACACAAGTAAAGCAATAATTTCATTTCATTTTTAGGAGTTAATGTAATTTAAACTTAATTTTTGAACTCCCCAGACCAGGTAGGTGTGGGGCTTATGAATACAGTAAGTAGGGTGGTCATAAGAGGTTGGGAAAGAGAGAAAGTGAGCAAATGAGAGAATTAGAGAGCAAAAAAAAAAGAAAGCAGAGAGGGCGAGAAGGCACCTGAAGCTGAGGTTGCATTTCATATGGCAGTGTCCTTACAGGTCAGTGGAAAGCTTAGTTCTCAGCTTTTGAGTTCATGACCCGATCTTAGGGAAGGTATTCACCAGCAATCAAAGTTTTACAAGGTCAATTTATATGCGCAATGTCAAATTATTTATTTATAATAGACAGATGTCATCTACAGGAGGGATACTTGGTATTGGGGTATGCTCTCCTCCTGATGCCTGGATATACCAGAGACAAGAATTGTGCTTGGTGGGCAAAGAACTAGGACAAAGACTCTCTTCTCTCTTTCTTTCGATCTGTGTGTGTGTGTGTGTGTGAATGTTTTCAAGAGACTTCTCCACCAGTCTACAGTAGCCAAATGAAAGCCCTCTCTTCTCTACAGGTATTTCTAAGGAGGTAACTATAACCAGTCTTGAGGATTTAAATATATCCTTCTCAAAAAATTCATTGAAAGCTTTTGATCCCTAAATAACATAGCTTTGACTGAAATTAGTATAATTCATTTCAGCAAAAGTTTAATGATCTCCTTTTACATATCAAGAACGGGGTACTAAGAACTGAAATGCAAGTAGTACATGGTTCCTTTAGAAAAGAAGAGACCTAAAGGAAATTTTTGACATACTGATGTAGGAAATACAGCATGAGATAGAAAATAATACTATTACCCATACTTTAAAATAATGCAGCTTGATTCTAAAATGTGAGGATAACATATAAATTCTATACCTTTCCCAAACTCACCAGAATCCTTCCTGAGGATGGTATAACCCTGTGGCAGCCCTCCCACAAACACTCCTGTGTTCTCTCCAATAACAGTACTACCATTCAGGGTGGTCGAGGAGCCTATGGATGCAAAAGGAGATGAGAATTCCAACTTCAGCAGGATAATCTATTTCTACTCATTTAACGAATGACTAAACCCTTCCCTGGGCTTCTGGACACCACTCTTTCTTGGTTCTCTACATATCGGCTACTTTTCTTCACTGGTTCTTCCTCATCACCCTAACATCTTGATGCTGGAATGACCCAGACTTCCTCCGTTCTCAGACCTCTTTCTCCACCTACACAGATACCCTAATCCCCTCTAGAAGGATGAAGAGAGAGCCGGGTACCTGTGCTAACTCCCAGGGCCAAAGATCAGAAGGGGCCTGGGTCCTTGACTGTGTTGCATAACAATGCAAATCTGTTAAAATGTCTATCTTACTCCATCATTTTTGGGGAGAAAGGGGATTTTTTTTTTTCAGAGCCCAAACAACTCTAAATAGCCCTACTTATATCTGGGACCTTGGTTTTAAATACCATCTTTAGCTGACAACTCTCAATTTTTTATCTCTAGTCTGGAACTCTTCCCTGAACTCAGATCCAGGAATCTGCTTGATATTTCCACTTGGATGCCTCATAGGTACCTAAGACTTAACATGTTCAAACTGAAATCTGAACATCTCTCTCTGAATCTGCTTCTCCCACTAGCTTGCCCACCTTAGTTATGGTAGTTACAGTCTAAAGGCCCCAAACATTGCAGTCATGCTCTACATTAGGGGTTAGCAGAACTCTTCTGTAAAGAGCAAGGTAGTATGTATTTTCCTCTTTGTAGACCATACAGCCTCAGCAGCCATAGACAATACCTAACCAATGGGTGCAGTTGTCGCCAATAAAACTTTATAAAAACAGGCATGGGCTGGATTTGGCCCACAGGTGGTACTTTGTCAACCCCTGCTCTACCTCAATCAAATTCTTTAACATTTACAATACATCCAGATTTCTCATTATATCCACAATTCCTTCCCTGGTTCAAGAAATGATCATTTCTTGTCTGGATTATTTTAGAATTATTGCAGAAGCCTATTCGCTGGTCTCCATGCTTCTGTAATGAATTAATAAGCAGAAACCTCAATTAAATAGAGTCGGAAGACCAGAAGGTAGAGCTCTCACACCTTGTAATGAAGGCAAAGCCAACAGGAAGAAGAAAGACTTTTCTTTCCTGGCAAGGACTCAGCCAATGAAAAATCATGAACACTTCGTTTACTATAGTCCTCCTGGCTTCCTGTTCACCCTCTGTAAAAGTGTTCTCCCTCCCTTGCCATGCGGGACTTGCACTTGGCATGCCATGGTTGTAGACCCTGAATTGTGATTCTCTGCTGATCCCCAATAAACCCATCTTTGTTGGAGAAATATCTGACAGTCTATTTATTTTAGGTCAACATTTTGGTGGACCCTATGGGGACCAGAGAAAACCCCCGAAGGCTCCAGTTCTGGTGAACAAACAGGTGTGGAACCCACAAAGAAGCCCACTGTGCTCACTGCTTACCCACTGTGCTCACTGCTCTTACCAACCCTGGAGTTTGAAGGTAAATTTTTCTCCTGGATCTGAGCTCACACCCTCTTTGCATTTGAAGCTCTCCAGGCTTTATGCAAGTTGTACTTAAAGGTTTTGTCTGGTTAAGGCCTTGTTCTGTACCTGAGTACTTATTTGGAACTTCAGTCTAATTTTGAGATCAGACTGTTTCAACCAAGACTGGCTGAGAAGTCATCAGCCCATTCCTTCAGGAATGAGGCTGCTTCACTGAAACTGTGCTGGTTTTTCAGCCTTCAGCCCATTCCTTTGGAATTAGGGTTGTTCTTTGGAAATGACTGAAAGCCTTGGGCCTGGTTTCTACAGGACCAAATTGTTTCCCTAGAATTGGCTGGTATTAATTTGCATGCTGTTTGAGTTGCGAGCAGTTTGATTTGAACTGTGAGCTGTTTAAAAATTATTCTTTCACTCTGGAGACAAACCTCTGAGTAACAAGATCTCAGTTATCTACATATTTTGAGGGAGCCCCTGCCGACAGGGACTCTGGACAATTTTATGTTTAAAAAGTGTGGTCTTTCCTCATGTGCATTTCCAACTAAATGGACCAAAGTGACCTAAGGCAATTTAGAATAGCAATGGCCATTATGGGGAATTTTTGGAATCCTCAAAGTTAATTGGACTACAATAGCTCAGAAATTCCCAGAACTGAAGAGTATGCCTATTTTGATTGGCATGTTGAGGTTTCTAAATGTAATCAGGAGCCTAAAATTGCCTCTCAGTAAAATGAGATTTTAAGATTAACTGAGTCAAATATGTGGATAAAGAAAGACAAAGTGGTTCTCCACGCCTCAGGCTTTTCTTCCTTGGCTTCTCTGTCTCAGGCTTGACCTCTGGTACCATCTTGTCTCTCTTCCTCAGCTCCTCATGGCCAGACTCATCTGGAACCATCTTTCTCCTTTCCTTCTCTACTGCCTATGCCTCCTCTAGACCCTCAGTTCCCCCCCTTAATAATTCTCTCACCAAACTTCCCCTTTTCTCTGAAACTCTCCCCACTCCCTTTTCCTCTGAACTTATCAGAACCTGTCCCTTTAAAATTAAGCCTTCTGAGGTTCCAGAAGCTAAACCCTTAATCTCTTATATTCCCTGGACTAAAGCTGAACTGCAATCCACAATCAAAGATATACCCAAAGTAACTGAAGATTGTCACAGATTTGCTGAGGAATTTAATGTAGTCATTCAAACTTATCAACTTGGTTTCTCTGACTTACCTTAGCTAATTCATATGTTTGTGGGTGATGGCCAGACCCAGCATTGGATCAGAACTGCTAATTGGGAAAATCCTGAAAGGTCTCTAGGATAACAACCAGGAGATCAGCCCTCTAACTTATTATATGATCAGGCTTGAGCAATCACTAGGTGACTTCATTGAGCAATTCCTAGGGTTTTTCCAAAGACTGTCAACTGGAACAAAATTCAGGCTTGCACACAAAAATCTGATGAACCTGTTCATTATGATTACAATTGAATTCAGATTATTTTTATGCAAAATTTTGGGCTTCCTCCAGATGTTGATTCCACCTGGGTAGCTTTTAATTCCATGTTTATTAATGGGCCAAACTGGGATCTTTCCTTTCTAATAAAAAGGACCAGGATGGAATGGAAAACTATGTCCCATCTAGTTTTGATTAATCTGGCAAAACTGCTCTCTCACACTATAGCTGAATCACCTAAAAGGAAGACTGCCTATATTCTTAAACTTCATCTACAGCAAATGAAGGCTCCTAAATGAAACTAAAATCCTCCTAGTTTCTGGTATTATTGAAAATAGCCAGGATATTGGAAAAGAGACTGTTACAAATTTAAGTGCTTTCAGTGTCTTCAGCCCTCTGACTAACCTTTCCAACATCCTCCAACTACTCAATGACAGGCTCTGAGGAACTATAGGGGCTCTTCCCAGTTCTCCATCTTAATCAGCTTAAAGAAATGTTTCTCAAGATTGGGGTTGAAACTCTTCCAGTCCTAATTGACACCAGAGTCACACACTCAGTGCTCCATCCCATTACTAAAAAGCAGCCTCTGCCTCCAAGTACTAACACAGTTCAAATAGTGGGGATCTCTAACGAATCTCAAGAGGTTCTTGTCTCTGAACCTATTCCCTTTCCTTTAGGCCCTTTGAGAGACACATGTATTTTTCTCCTTAGTTCCTCTGCCCCTACCCATTTATTAGGCTGAGACTTTTTGGAGAAGTATCATGCTGGAAATTCTTTCTTCCAAAAGGAGGAAATAATTCTAGAATTTGACAGTAGCCATCAACATCACCAACCAGGTAAATTAAATGACCCCTTTGACTCTTTTATTTGTTCTGTCTCTGACAGTTCTAGAGTGGATTTTGGAAACACTGATCATTTGTCCCTATTGAATCAGCCACCACCATCTTTATAGGCAAAATCTCCAACTGATATTGGCAAACTTCAAAGAGCACCCCTTCCCATCAAGATTCAAATATATCCCTCAAAACCTCTTCCCAGAATTAATCAATACCCTATAAGTAAAGAAACCCTTCAAGGCATAAAGCCTATAATAGAAGATTATAAGTCTCAAAACCTCATTATGCCTGTACTAATTCCTGTAAGGATGCAATTTTACCTGTGAGAAAACCTAAGGGCTGAGTGTAGAGGTTTGTCCAGGACCTCTGAGCAATAAGCAACATTGTTATCCCTAGACACCCTGTTGTTCCTAATCCTCAGACGTTCTAACATCCATTCCCACTGGAAGCAAATTCTTTACTGTAATTGATTTATGCAGTGCATTCTTTAGTATTCCACTTGATGAAGCTAGCCAACACCTTTTTACCTCTACTTGGGAAGAAAAACAATTCACCTGGACAGTAATGCTCAGGGTTTTACTGAGAGTCCTTCTTATTTCTTGTAAATCCTGAAGGTTGACCTGGATGATATAAAGTTCCCTACAGGTCTACTTTGTTGCATATGTGAATGATTTGCTTCTTTGATCTTCTAAAGCCTACTCACAGGAAGACAGCATCCACTTTCTAAAGCTTTTAGCCTTAAAGGGACATAAGATTGCCAAGGAAAAACTTGTAGTTTGCCCAAACCCAGGTTTGATATTTAGGGCATCTAGTATCAGAACAAGGGCTACACTTTGATACAGATAGACTTCATAGTGATTGAGGAACCTGTTTTACTGGCCAGGTACTTCAACAAGTCTGTGGCATCAGTCCTCTGATTTAGTCGATCACAGTAATGGCATTATTAAGACTCAACTGGCAAAATTCATAGAGGTCATACAAATACCTTGGCCCAAAGCATTGCTATTGGTCCCTCTAAATCTCAGATCCACACTTTTTGTAACTCAAAAATTCTCACCCATTGAAACAGTCACAGGACACCCAACACACTTGGTTACTGCTTTTTTTGACCTACAACTGAAAAGAGGAGAGCTACTCCAATAACACAAGGGCCAAATTACTCCTATTAAAAATAACCATGTTTTGGTAGAGCAATCTTTTTACAGTGCATTCTCAGGAGACAAAGACCTTAAGCATCACACCTTGCAACCTGAAGATTTTATCTACTGGAAAAGACACCTCCAGAAGAACTTTCTTCAACCTTATTGGAGAGGCCCCTATCAGGTATTGCTAACCAATCCTTCTGCTGCCAAAGACCAAGGAATAGATTCTCGGACTCACGTGACACACCTAAAGAAAGCACCAAATTCTGAAGGGACCTCAAAAAGTCTGGTGACCTGAAAGTAAATATTTCCCAGAACTGAAGTAGACAACACCTGATGAGGCAGCTTTCTGAAGATATTTGGACCAGGTCTTTAGGAAGTTTATTTCCAAACCTTTGACAATGACATAATGCTTCAGATGATCTCCAATGTCTATGATCTTGATAACATATGGAATTTAGACAGAAAGTGTCTGAGAGTTCTCCCTTCTACCTTCCCTTGTTACTCGAATATGACCTCAGTAGGTTTCCAATCTGTGCATTCCCTTCTGATATGAGACCCCACACACAGGAAAGGTCCTTCCTGGCACTGAGGGACAAAAAGCCATTGAAACTAGAAAAGCTGACTCTTGATCAGTGATGCTCCGAGAGAAAGATCATGATCAAAAGGAGGACATATAAAAAATTAATAAACAGAAACCTCAATTAAATAGATTTGGGAGACCAGAAGGAGCTCTCATGCTCTGTGGTGACAGCAGAGCCCAACAGGAAGAAGAAAGACTCCTCCTCTTTCCTGGCAAGCACTCAGCCAATGAAAAGCCATGGACTGTTTGTTTACTACAGCCCTCCCAACTTCCTTTTGCCCTCCATAAAAGCATTCTCCTTCCGTTGCTGTGCAGGGACTTACAAGTGGCTCACCATGGTTGCAGACCCCGAATTGCAGCCTTCTACTGATCCCAAATAAACCCATCTTTGCTGGAAAAACATACGGCAATCTATTTGTTTTAGGTCAACACTTCCAGCCTTGTTCTCCTTAAAACTTATCTCCAAAAGAGCAGCCAGGGTGTTCCTTTTAAAGAAAGAAGTCACGTCATGTTACCCCTCTCTCAAAATTCTCCAATGGCTTCCCTCTTTTCAAGTAAAAGCTCACAAAGCCCTATGTAATACAGCCCCAGTGGCCTCTCTGATTTCACATTGTAACACTAGCCCCTTCAACCTCTTTCCCACATTGGCTTCCTTGTTGGTCCTTGACATGGCACATATCGCATGCTCCCACCTCAGGGCCCTGGGACCTACTGTTCACTTGACTTGAAACATTCTCCTAGACATTTGCCTGGTTTGCCCTTTTATCCCCTTTAGGTCTATGCTCATATGTCACCTTATCGGAGAGGCCTTCTCTAACAGTCTTTTATAAAATCAAAACATCCCTTCCCCAATGCACACACACACACACACACACCTTTTCCTCTTATCCTGTTTTATACATTCTCAGAATGTACCACTACCTGATATTTGTTCAATATTTATTTATTCTGTTTCCTGCTCCTCTCCCACCTAAAGTGTAAAATTTCCTCCTTGTTTCCAGAGTTCCTAGAGCAGTAGTAGGTGCTCATTAAAATTTCATATTTTTCTGAATGAATTAATAAAAGCCTGCATCATCGTATAGGTACTGTAACTTTTACAATTACATGGGGATGGTAGACAGGGAAGGATAGAAAGAAAAATAAACTTAGAATTGCAAAGAAAAAATACATGTCCCAGAACGCTGCCTACCAACTGTCTTAATTGGAAGAAGTTGTTTACCTTTTGGAGCCTTAGTTTCCTCATCTCTAAAATGCATATAATAACCAAGGTCATAATAGAGGAACATAAGGAGAGAACATAAGTAAAACATAAGTAAAAGGAAAGTAAAAGCCCTTGCAAATTGTAAAGACCTGAAAAAGATACAAAATTGCTATTGATGGCTTTACTCTTATTTTTGCTTTACTGAAACCCTGCAGAGATGAGAAGATAGTTGCCAAGACTTCATCATTTTAGGAGCACCCAAAGGCAAACTCAACAGCAATTTAGATGAAGTTGAGTGGAGATAAAGGTGAAAGAAGAGATGAACAAATATAAACAACAGAAGAGTACGGTAACATCAGCACATCAGTAGAGCTCTTTATATATGTCAAAGAAGATCTTACCTGTATACTGCCCATCAAGTGTGATTTGGCCGAAATCCTGATGCCTAATTGCGATTATCTCATGCCATTTGCCATCACTATATTGTTTACCATCATCATTAGTTGTGGTAACTTCTACTGCAGACCCCTTAAGGGAATGAATGAGGGGAAAAAAATCAATAAGTGAGTATACATGTTACATACACATACATATATATTTGTATATTTGTTAAAAACCAATTGGAAAATTTCAACATGATCCAGATGCAAGCATGCACATGTTTCAAACAGAACTCAAAATTAAAGTTGATACATCCTTCTGGCTTTTCTCTGATGTACTTCTGTGTCACCTCAGTGCTCAAATCTGAAAAGAACCTCTCTTTGGAATGAAAATCTTTTACAAGTAGCCTTGGATTTTGAGTAACTATACTCATCAGAAAGGTAATGAATTTTCTATTCTAATATTTTAAATTTGGGGGCAGAAATATAAAAAAGAGAAGAATTTAAAACTAATAAAATACTATTCAAATAATATTGTTCTAAAGATAAGGAAATGTCTGGCAAGTTATTTTCTTTTACCTTCACTACACTACGTATAGCAAGAAGGAAAAAGATTCACAATAAAAATTAATCAGTTACTAATGCCTTGAACATAAGTATAGCGGTTAAACTTAATACTCAATGCTTTGTAGTCTAAATTCTAGCATTTATACTTTTGCCTATGGTAATAGTATAGTTAAAAATGAGTTCCTAAGGGGATAAGACTAGGAAATGGCAGATATTAAGAACAGATATTAGCTAAAAGGAGGTGAGGATAAGAAAACAAAGAAAAGTAGAAGAGAAACATTTCATCTTAACACTTTAGAGCTATGTATATTCTGGTTAGCACAATGGTACTCTTTTAATGTTAGTGAACACTTAAGATTAAGTAAACGATATTTCAACTTTGTCACCATCATCATTTACTACTATTATGGTTAAAGAAAAAACAACCAGAAAATTACTCTAAACCTTCTAAATGAAAACAATTTTTTCTTTCTTTCTTAATAAAGTAGATCTCTTTAGCAATACTTAACTTCAATCAATAAAAATTTTTTAAAAGCTAAAAATAAGATTTGGTAAAATATTACAGAATATATTTTTAAATTACTTGGAATGTTTCATCAAATTCTAATAATCTTGGCATACTGTTTTTCAAAAAAGATAAAACTGATAATTATCTGATGTAATATGGTGAAGATTTATGTCACAAAAATTGCAACGTTAATCACACCATCTTCAGTAAAATATTTCTGTTTATATTTCCCTAAAATAGCTTCAGCAGTATACCATGTCCATTCTATGCATTTAATTGGCTCCTGTCAGGCCTCATACAGAGCATGACAACATGTATGACATACAGAATTTCATATTACCAAAAAAGAGCTTTTAATTTCCCATGAGTAGGAGTGGATTGCTTCTCACGTGGACAATATCCCAACTTTTACAGGCAACTTGATCAGCTAGAAAGATGACCATTTTGGTAAGTCCTCGAATCTTTGTAGGCTGACTTTCCTTCTAACTCTTTCCTCTACATATTCTTTTATTTTCCTCAACCCTATTTCAACATTTTAATATTTTACAAACACACATTTCATTATCATAGTTTAATAATTAAAAGCAGAACTGGTGTCGTGCCCAATTAATGTGCCCTGGTAGCATGCCCATTAGTTTTTCCATTAGTGAATTCAACAATACTAATGGGATTACTAGCATGGGATGCTAATTGGGCGTGACATAAGAAACTGGCTTACTTCTTAGCATACCCTTGCTAATGATGAAATTAATGAGCATTTTATTAAATGCTGTCTCATCAAAGTGTACTTAGTTAGCGTTAAAATTGTTACAAACGATCCTGCATTCTAAAGATCAGGTGTCTGAGTAAGTGGTTCTTCATATCATGTTTGGCGACAGTCTGAAGCATTAATAGTTCTCTACATCAGAAATTACATTGACTGATGACACATTCAAGTACATAACACACAGCCTCAGTATGCCAAATTTTCTTCATACTTAGAGGAACTTAGTGTATTATTCTTTGATGATCATTTTAAGATTATTTTACCTCACTAATGTTAAGAGAATAATTCTGTGATCAATTCTGATGTCATATGATGCAGTTTGTTTTTTCCATCTGGAAAATATCAGACATGTTAAATAGATGCTATTCGGAATTTTTTTTGAAGGCTTTCACTTTCACCATTTCCCTAAGTGAAGTCAGAATGTTATGTGAATTTCCTGTTAATGTCACTGAACATAAAACATTTAAATGAGAACCACGAGTCATTACTGGTCAATAAAATATCATCTGATCAACTATTTCCAAATTGAAATTAATCTAATGAAAATAGGAAGACTCTTAGCTAATTGTTAGAGAGAACAAAAAATACAACAATTAAAAAATGGAGTAACTTTACTGATTCTTAACAATAATTCTAAGTGTTCAGTTTATAATAGGCAAACATATGTCCTGTTTTAAATATTATGAAGAATCTTCCCCCTTTCCCCCAAATATTTTTTCATAGAATGAATCAGATAGTTGGAAGGAATGTCAAATAAGTTTTTACGCCTCTATGTAGAATTATACTGTTATGTAAAGAATTCGTTACTTAAGATTATTAAGATATTTTAAAAAGAACAAAGTACACAATGACTTCAGTTATTTTGAAACTACGTGTTAGAGAGTAACTTTAAATTCCTACAAAATGCTCTTACCACAACTCAAAATTTAATTATTTTGAATGGATTCAGGAACAGTAATTTGAAAATAACTATCAGTATAAGTCAAAGTAACTAACTGACAAATGAAAACAAATAACTAAAATTGTTAAATTATCATTAAAGAACTGGAAATTTTATCCTAGAAAATGGGTAATTTCTGCAATTATGAGTACTATTTTACCAACAGCTATCAAGCCACTCAGTCACCAAAACAGTCAACAGTCCTTTATTTATTTATGAGTATATCTACTATGTTCCAAGGACTGTACTGAGCCTCAAGGATGTATCTGGGGACTAATAGACAGACCTGCCCTCACTGGATTGTACACTCAGATAAGAAAGACACAAAGAGCAAATAACTACTTGTCTGATGAGTACAATAAGGTGTTCATTAGATAATCTTGTATCCTTTAAAGACAAAAGGAAAGAAAACTGGCTTAAAGTGGTACCTAAGTTATTTAAAATATAAATACTTTGAAATGTCAATGGGGGACGTATAAAACAAACTCCTAAGCTTCTTTAAACTTGGGGTAGCTCTAACTTTGTTCAAGAAGTTGTATTCATGACACAGAGTACAGACTTGTGGTTGCCAAAGGGGTGAGGGATTGGGGAGGGAAGGATTGGGAGTTTGGGATTAGCAGATGCAAACTATTATATATAGGATGGATAAACAACAAGGTCCTACTGTATAGCACAGGGAACTATATTCAATATCCTGTGGTAAACCATAATGGAAAAGAATATGAAAAAGAATATATATACATATAACTGAGTCACTTTGCTGTACAGCAGAAACTAACACAACATTGTAAATCAACTGTACTTCAATAAAAAAAAAAAAGAAAAAAAAGCTGTATTCAAATTCCTACCCCAAAAGAGAAAAAAATGGAAGAATATTCCAAATATTCTCCATTCCTCAGTTTCAACAATTCTTTGTCTGATAATGTGCAGGCTTTCATTAAAAAGTCAGCAATATGTCCAGTTAACCTGGATAAATTCCTTCGTGGTGAGGAAGGACCAGTCCCGGCTAGCTTGAGCTCATGGACTCATGTATAGAGAGCATCACAAGCACTCAGTGTGATACATCTGATCACATTTTCTCAAATGTATCTTAAGGCAGTCCGGCTCAACCAATGCCGTACTTTCTTTTGTATAAATTAATTATCACTTTCCTGAAAATGCAGGTAACTTTTGCTTTGTAGAGGGATATTATTATTCCAGGTAAAAATGCACTTGTAAGGCATCATTAAACCCTCTGCATTCCCCTGGTCCTCCAACTTTGGCTATAACAATTTCATTAATACTTGCCTGGCAGGTACCAACTTTGTATACAGGTTACGATTTGGGTATATAGGGTAGGGACAGGCAGCGGGGAAAGCCAATGGCAGTGAGGAGCACTCTGGGTCATTGTCTGAGGGAAGAGGGGGAGGAAATGGTTGGCAATGCCCTTGTGAATGCTTCCTTGAACTCTGCTCTGGTCTACACCAGCCTGTCTATCTGATCATTGAAAAGGGGATGAAAAAGATGAGATGGAGAGAGCTTTCTGGCAGCCAGTCTCAGGATCGTAATGGCAATAATGTGGCTGAGTGGAGTAAAGCATTATTTAACTTCTTCACCTTCCTATTCTGCAGAGTATGAAGCTATCACATCTTTTAGAAAGAGAAATAACACTGTCAAAGAGATGGCAGTCATGTTTCAGTTCTGGTGGAATCATTTTTGGATTAATTCTGCAAAGACTTTGCCCCATATGTTTAGAGTATATTGTGGGCGGGGGGCGGGGGAGCAGGCAGGGCACATTTATTAAATACTCAAAACCTGTGAACAAACCCGTGGCCATTGTATGATTACAGATGTAGCTCTGGGGTGTGAATGGTCATCTGGAATCACACTCACAGACACCAGGATGGACATTTATGAGGGTGTGACCGATTTATTATAAGTGTGAGGCAGCGTGAAGCCACCCTGGCACACTGCCCTGTTCAAGTCCAGCAGGACTCTGTACTCCAATCTTCGAAGGGGGAGTGTCTAGAGAGAGGACGGCAGGAGTGGCATTTTGTTCATTTCTCATTTCCGTGTTTCCAACTCATAACTGCCTAGCACAGTGCCTGGAATATGACACATTTTTAACAATGTTTCATTGAATGAAATAAACTAAATCCAGTGCCAGTTCTATCACTAGATCACTGTGTGACCCTAGTTAAGACACTTCATCTAAAGCAGGGAAAAAAACAATACCTACCTCAGGTGGCTACTTCAAGAATGAAATGAGACAATCAACATGAACCCACTTTGTGTACTTTTAAAGCTCTATAAATAAATGGCTATATGATTACAGTTTTTCTCCATCTGGCTTGATCTCAAATATACCTAGATATTAACAGGTTGATGTAGAAGAAGCAGAACCAGATTTTTTCTTTCTCATTGATATTCTTCTATTTTACTGAATTGTTTCCTTTCTTGTATGTTTTTTGTTGATATTTACAATTTAGCATTTAGTCTTTTTTTTACCTTGTTAATTGTTCTTGGAACATTTTCGTTCTATTAGTAATTAATTTCTTTTGTCACAACATTTAAAATCAAATATTTTTGTCCAGTTATTTTATGAAAACAAGAAACCAATATGACCTATACCCTTACTGCCCCCTCTACTAAGTTGATACCTTTAGAAACTTTTAAGTCACTCATTTTTACCCCCTCCTTCAACTCTTAGTAATTTTAGCACCAAACAATTATCAGGGCTTTTTTTCCCCTTTGCTGTGTGTCTCTTCTGTGTCAAAGATTCTTTGGCAAATAAAACACAATTCTAGTCATTTTGTCATTAAATACTTAGGTTGAACTTAATATCCTTAGGTTTATAATTCACCACTACTTCTCCTCTATATTTCAAATTCTTTATTTTTTCCTTCTGATTAAAAGCCTTGTTGAAATATTTCCTTCCAATATGGTGCATGGATGGTATTTAAACTGAATCTCTGGACATCAACAAGAATTTTTCTTTCATGTTGAAAAGCTTGGAAAAGGTAGGGGCAAGATGGCGGAAGAGTAAGACGCAGAGATCACCTTCCTTCCCACAGATACAGTAGAAATACATCTATACGTGGAACTGCTCCTACAGAACACCCACTGAACGCTGGCAGAAGACGTCAGACCTCCCAAAAGGCAAGAAACTCCCCAGGTACTTGGGTAGGGCAAAAGAAAAAAGAAATAACAGAGACAAAAGAATAGGGACGGTACCTGCACCAGTGGGAGGGAGCTGTGAAGGAGGAAAGGTGTCCACACACTACGAGCCTCTTCATGGGCAGAGACTGCGGGTGGCAGAGGGGGGAGCTTCGGAGCCACGGAGGAGAGCGCAGCCACAGGGGTGCGGAGGGCAAAGCGGAGAGACTCCCGCACGGAGGATCGGTACCGACCAGCACTCACCAGCCCGAGAGGCTTGTCTGCTCAGCCGCCGGGGTGGGCGGGGGCTGGGAGCTGGGGCTCGGGCTTCGGTGCTAGGCAGGAGGGAGTCCGGGAAAAAGTCTGCAGCCGCTGAAGAGGCAAGAGACTTTTTCTTGCCTCTTTGTTTCGCAGCGTGCAAGGAGAGGGGATTCAGAGCGCCGCCTAAAAGAGCTCCAGAGATGGGCGCGAGCCATGGCTATCAGCGCGGAACCCAGAGGTGGGCGCGAGCCGCGGCTATCAGCGCGGACCCCAGAGACAGGCGCGAGCCACGGTTATCAGCGCGGACCCCAGAGACGGGCAGGAGACACTAAGGCTGCTGCTGCCGCCACCAAGAAGCCTGTGTGCGAGCACAGGTCACTCTCCACACCGCCCCTCCTGGGAGCCTGTGCAGCCTGCCACTGCCAGGGTCCCGTGATCCAGGGACAACTTCCCTGGGAGAACGCACTGTGCACCTCAGGCTGGTGCAACGTCACGCAGGCCTCTGCCGCCGCAGGCTCGCCCCGCCTCCTCCATACCCCTCCCTCCCCCTGGCCTGAGTGAGCCAGAGCCCCCGAAGCAGCTGCTCCTTTAACCCCGTTCTGTCTGGGAGGGGAACGGACGCCCTCAGGTGACCTACATGCAGAGGCGGGTCCAAATCCAAAGCTGAACGCTGGGAACTGTGCGAACAAAGAAGAGAAAGGGAAATCTCTCCCAGCAGCCTCAGAAGCAGCGGATTAAAGCTCCACAAACAACTTGATGTGCCTGCATCTGTTGAATACCTGAATAGACAACGAATCATCCCAAATTCAAGAGGTGGACTTTGGGAACAGGATATATTAATTTTTCCCCTTTTCCTTTTTTTGTGAGTGTATATGTGTATGCTTCTGGGTGAGATTTTGTGTGTATAGCTTTGCTTTCACCATTAGTCCTAGGATTAGGTCCGTCCGTTTTTGTTTTTGTTTTTTTTTACTTAAAAAAATTTTTTTTTTCCTAATATATGTTTTCTTAATAATTTTTTCCTTATTTTCTATTTTTAGAAATTAAAAAAAATTTTTAATAAGTTTTTTCATATTTTTTATTTTAAAAAATTAAAAAATTTTTTTCTTAATAATATTTTTTCTCATTTTTTATTATAAAAATAAATAAATCTATTTTTAAAAATTAAAAAAAAATTTTCTGAACACATTTACTCAATTTTTTTTCTTATTTTTTATTATAATAGCTTTATTTTATTTTATTTTATCCTCTTTCTTTCTTTCTTTCTTTCTATTTTTTTCTCCCTTATATTCTGAGCTGTGTGGATGAAAGGCTCTTGGTGCTCCAGCCAGGCATCAGGGCCGTGCCTCTGAGGTGGGAGAGCCAACTTCAGGACACTGGTCCACAAGAGACCTCCCAGCTCCACGTAATATCAAACGGCAAAAATCTCTCAGAGATCTCCATCTCAACATCAAGACCCAGCTTCACTCAACAACCAGCAAGCTACAGTGCTGGACACCCTATGCCAAACAACTAGCAAGACAGGAACACAGCCCCATCCATTAGCAGAGGGGCTGCCTAAAATCATAATAAGGCCACAGACACCCCAAAACACACCACCAGACGTGGACGTGCCCACCAGAAAGACAAGATCCAACCTCATCCACCAGAACACAGGCACTAGTTCCCTCCACCAGGAAGCCTACACAACCCACTGAACCAACCTTAGCCACTGGGGACAGATACCAAAAACAACGGGAACTACGAACCTGCAGCCAGTGAAAAGGAGACCCCAAACACAGTAAGATAAGCAAAATGAGACGACAGAAAAACACACAGCAGATGAAGGAGCAAGGTAAAAACCCACCAGACCTAAAAAATTAAGAGGAAATAGGCAGTCTACCTGAAAAAGAATTCAGAGTAATGATAGTAAAGATGATCCAAAATCTTGGAAACAGAATAGACAAAATGCAAGAAACATTTAACAAGGATGTAGAACTAAAGAGGAACCAAGCAATGATGAAAAACACAATAAATGAAATTAAAAATACTCTAGACGGGATCAATAGCAGAATAACTGAGGCAGAAGAACGGATAAGTGACCTGGAAGATAAAATAGTGGAAATAACTACTGCAGAGCAGAATAAAGAAAAAAGAATGAAAAGAACTGAGGACAGTCTCAGAGACCTCTGGGACAACATTAAACGCACCAACATTCAAATTATAGGGGTCCCAGAAGAAGAAGAGAAAAAGAAAGGGACTGAGAAAATATTTGAAGAGATTATAGTTGAAAACTTCCCTAATATGGGAAAGGAAATAGTTAATCAAGTCCTGGAAGCACAGAGAGTCCCATACAGGATAAATCCAAGGAGAAACACACCAAGACACATATTAATCAAACTATCAAAAATTAAATATAAAGAAAACATATTAAAAGCAGCAACGGAAAAACAACAAATAACACACAAGGGAATCCCCATAAGGTTAACAGCTGATCTTTCAGCAGAAACTCTGCAAGCCAGAAGGGAGTGGCAGGATATACTTAAAGTCATGAAGGAGAAAAATCTACAACCAAGGTTACTCTACCCAGCAAGGATCTCATTCAGATTTGATGGAGAAATTAAAACCTTTACAGACAAGCAAACGCTGAGAGAGTTCAGCACCACCAAACCAGCTTTACAACAAATGCTAAAGGAACTTCTCTAGGCAAGAAACACAAGAGAAGGAAAACACCTACAATAACAAACCCAAAACATTTAAGAAAATGGGAATAGGAACATACATATCGATAATTACCTTGAATGTAAATGGATTAAATGCTCCCACCAAAAGACACAGGCTGGCTGAATGGATACAAAAACAAGACCCATATATATGCTGTCTACAAGAGACCCACTTCAGACCTAGAGACACATACAGACTGAAAGTGAGGGGATGGAAAAAGATATTCCATGCAAATGGAAATCAAAAGAAAGCTGGAGTAGCAATTCTCATATCAGACAAAATAGACTTTAAAATAAAGACTATTACAAGAGACAAAGAAGGACACTATATAATGATCAAGGGATCAATCCAAGAGGAAGGTATAACAATTGTAAATATTTATGCACCCAACATAGGAGCACCTCAATACATAAGGCAAATACAAACAGCCATAAAAGGGGAAATCGACAGCAACACAATCATAGTAGGGGACTTTAACACCCCACTTTGACCAATGGACAGATCATCCAAAATGAAAATAAATAAGGAAACACAAGCTTTAAATGATACATTAAACAAGATGGACTTAATTGATATTTATAGGACATTCCACCCAAAAACAACAGAATACACATTTTTCTCAAGTGCTCATGGAACATTCTCCAGGATAGATCATATCTTGGGTCACAAATCAAGCCTTGGTAAATTTAAGAAAATTGAAATCGTATCAAGTATCTTTTCCAACCACAACGCTATGAGACTAGATATCAATTACAGGAAAAGATCTGTAAAAAATACAAACACATGGAGGCTACACAATACACTACTTAATAACGAAGTGATCACTGAAGAAATCAAAGGGGAAATCAAAAAATACCTAGAAACAAATGACAATGGAGACACGATGATCCAAAACCTATGGGACGCAGCAAAAGCAGTTCTAAGAGGGAAGTTTATAGCAATACAAGCCTACCTCAAGAAACAGGAAACATCTCGAATAAACAACCTAACCTTGCACCTAAAGCAAATGGAGAAAGAAGAGCAAAAAAACCCCAAAGCTAGCAGAAGGAAAGAAATCATAAAGATCCGATCAGAAATAAATGAAAAAGAAATGAAGGAAACAATAGCAAAAATCAATGAAACTAAAAGCTGGTTCTTTGAGAAGATAAACAAAATTGATAAACCATTAGCCAGACTCATCAAGAGAAAAAGGGAGAAGACTCAAATCAATAGAATTAGAAATGAAAAAGGAGAAGTAACCACTGACACTGCAGAAATACAAAAGATCATGAGAGATTACTACAAGCAACTCTATGCCAATAAAATGGACAACCTGGAAGAAATGGACAGATTTTTAGAAATGCACAACCTGCCGAGACTGAACCAGGAAGAAATAGAAAATATGAACAGACCAATCACAAGCACTGAAATTGAAACTGTGATTAAAAATCTTCCAACAAACAAAAGCCCAGGACCAGATGGTTTCACAGGCGAATTCTATCAAACATTTAGAGAAGAGCTAACACCTATCCTTCTCAAACTCTTCCAAAATATTGCAGAGGGAGGAACACTCCCCAACTCATTCTACGAGGCCACCATCACCCTGATACCAAAACCAGACAAAGATGTCACAAAGAAAGAAAACTACTGGCCAATATCACTGATGAACATAGATGCAAAAATCCTCAACAAAATACTCACAAACAGAATCCAACAGCACATTAAAAGGATCATACACCATGATCAAGTGGGGTTTATTCCAGGAATGCAAGGATTCTTCAACATACGCAAATCAATCAACGTGATACACCATATTAACAAATTGAAGGAGAAAAACCATATGATCATCTCAATAGATGCAGAGAAAGCTTTTGACAAAATTCAACACCCATTTATGATAAAAGCCCTGCAGAAAGTAGGCATAGAGGGAACTTTCCTCAACATAATAAAGGCCATATATGACAAACCCACAGCTAACATTGTCCTCAATGGTGAAAAACTGAAACCATTTCCACTAAGATCAGGAACAAGACAAGGTTGCCCACTCTCACCACTATTATTCAACATAGTTTTGGAAGTGTTAGCCACAGCAATCAGAGAAGACAAAGAAATAAAAGGAATCCAAATTGGAAAAGAAGAAGTAAAGCTGTCACTGTTTGCAGATGACATGATACTATACATAGAGAATCCTAAAACTGCCACCAGAAAACTACTAGAGCTAATCAATGAATTTGGTAATGTAGCAGGATACAAAATTAATGCACAGAAATCTCTTGCATTTCTATATACTAATGATGAAAAATCTGAAAGTGAAATTAAGAAAACACTCCCGTTTACCACTGCAACAAAAAGAATAAAATATCTAGGAATAAACCTACCTAAGGAGACAAAAGACCTGTATGCAGAAAATTATAGGACACTGATGAAAGAAATTAAAGATGATACAAACAGATGGAGAGATATATCATGTTCTTGGATTGGAAGAATCAACATTGTGAAAATGACTCTACTACCCAAAGCAATCTACAGATTCAATGCAATCCCTATCAAACTACCACAGGCATGTTTCACAGAACTAGAACAAAAAATTTCACAATCTGTATGGAGACACAAAAGACCCCGAATAGCCAAAGCAATCTTGAGAACGAAAAATGGAGCTGGAGGAATCAGGCTACCTGACTTCAGACTATATTACAAAGCTACAGTAATCAAGACAGTTTGGTACTGGCACAAAAACAGAAACATAGATCAATGGAACAGGATAGAAAGCCCAGAGATAAACCCACGCACATATGGTCACCTTATCTTTGATAAAGGTGGCAAGCATATACAGCAGAGAAAAGACAGTCTCTTCAATAAGTGGTGCCGGGAAAATTGGACAGGTATATGTAAAAGTATGAAATTAGAACACTCCCTGACACCATACACAAAAATAAACTCAAAATGGATTAAAGACCTAAGTGTAAAGCCAGACACTATCAAACTCTTAGAGGAAAACATAGGCAGAACACTCGATGACATAAATCGCAGCAAGATCCTTTTTGACCCAGCTCCTAGAGAAATGTAAATAAAAACACAAATAAACAAATGGGACCTAATGAAACTTAAAAGCTTTTGCACAGCAAAGGAAACCATAAACAAGACCAAAAGACAACCCTCAGAATGGGAGAAAATATTTGCAAATGAAGCAACTGACAAAGGATTAATCTCCAAGATTTACAAGCAGCTCATGCAGCTCAATAACAAAAAAACAAACAACCCAATCCAAAAATGAGCAGAAGACCTAAATAGACATTTCTCCAAAGAAGATATACAGATGGCCAACAGACACATGAAAGAATGCTCAACATCCTTAATCATTAGAGAAATGCAAATCAAAACTACAATGAGGTATCAACTCACACCGGTCAGAATGGCCATCATCAAAAAATCTAGAAACAATAAATGCTGGAGAGGGTGTGGAGAAAAGGGAACACTCTTGCACTGTTGGTGGGAATGTAAGTTGATACAGCCACTATGGAGAACAGTCTGGAGGTTCCTTAAAAAACTACAAATAGAACTACCATACGACCCAGCAATCCCACTCCTGGGCATATACCCTGAGAAAACCATAATTCAAAAAGAGTCATGTACCAAAATGTTCATTGCAGCTCTATTTACAATAGCCAGGACATGGAAGCAACCAAAGTGTCCATCATCGGATGAATGGATAAAGAAGATGTGGCACATATATACAATGGAATATTACTCAGCCATAAAAAGAAATGAAATGGAGGTATTTGTAATGAGGTGGATGGAGTTAGAGTCTGTCATACAGAGTGAAGTAAGTCAGAAAGAGAAAGACAAATACAGTATGCTAACACATATATATGGAATCTAAGGGAAAAAAAAAAAAAAGGTCATGAAGAACCTAGTGGCAAGATGGGAATAAAGACACAGACCTACTAAAGAATGGACTTGAGGATATGGGGAGGGAGAGGGGTGAGATGTGACAGGGTGAGAGAGTGTCATGGACATATATACACTACCAAATGTAAAATAGATAGCTAGTGGGAAGCAGCCGCATAGCACAGGGAGATCAGCTCGGTGCTTTGTGACCACCTAGAGGGGTGGGATAGGGAGGGTGGGTGGGAGGGAGATGCAAGAGGGAAGAGATATGGGAACATATGTATATGTATAACTGATTCACTTTGTTTTAAAGCAGAAACTAACACACCATTGTAAAGCAATTATACTTCAATAAAGATGTTAAAAAAAAAAAAAAAAAGAAAAGCTTGGTCACAGATTAGCTGTATAACTTGGGAAAATTAATTTAACCATGACTCAGATTTTCACCTGTAAAGTGGGGATAATGAGTACCTGCTTTATAGAGTTGTTGTGATGTTTAAATGTGTGTGTGTGTGTGTGTGTGTGTGTGTATGTGTGTGTATTTATGTATAGAGAGAACACTTAGAATAATGGCTGGCACACAGAGGTCCTATAGAAGAACTAGCTTTGCTTAATCTTGACTAGAACTTGATGAGTCCTTTCAATAAATTTATAATCAAGTCTATTAAATCATATATTCTCTCCTATTTTATATTTCATTATCTTCTCCCAGCCTTCTTTACCTTGTGCATGTGTTTTTTGTTCTCCTTTTGAATTTCTTCGTAATATTAGCATCTTCCTTCATCTTTCTTTATGTTTTCATATTTTTGTTATGTATTTTGACCTAGCAATCTGAGGCTCAGCAGTCTCTCTTCTAATTAATCTACTTAAAGGACTCAAATGAAAAATAATATTTTCAGTTCTGTAACTGAATCAATGTCAGTGTGCTGTTTTTGTTTTCCCGATGCCATCTGCCTTGCCTTTGGAAACAGCTGCTTCTTAGCCCTTTCTCTCTGGATGCTGGATCTGCTTAGGTGTGATGCTATTTCTTTTTGCTTACTCATTGCCCACCTCTTGGCATCCCTTAAGAAGCTGCAATTCTAGGGGACACCCAGGGGTCCTTGTGCCTGAGGACCTATAGTGGTCAGGCCAGGGGGTTATCAGGTCGCTGTCAAAATACCAGGAATAAACCTTTCTTTCCCTCGTCTTGCCAGTTGCCAGTTCATGGCTCTACCACTTCCTAATACAGGAACGACTCAGTCTGCCTCTTGAGAGTTTCTGCAGGGATCCTGGGTGATGCTCAGACACACTTGGTCCAGCAGGCCCTGACTTTCCTCTCAAAGGTGAGTGGGTCTCCAGGATGTAGGAAGCCCTTGGCCCATTATCCCTTAGATACAGAGGGGAAAAGTTGTGCCTCCTTTAATAATATAACGTTAAACATTTATTTGGCAAGCATCATTTATGTCTTAGATCAGCAGTTTTAAGTTGAAAACCTGAGAAAAATCTGTGACATAGTCTTATTCCTCAATTACTCACAGGTCCAACACAGTGCTTAACGGCAAATGCTTACGAACCTTCCTTTAACTAAAGTGAAGACAACTATGCAATAGTTTCCCATTGCCCTCAGGAAAAATTTAAATCCTCTCAAATCCTTCCCAGGTCCTAAATTATTTAGTCTCTACCCAACTTTTCAACCTACCACTGTTCTCTTTGTTCTCTACGCTACAGCCATATTAGACTCATCTCAATGTACTGAATATGCCATGTTCTTGTCTAACTCAGACACTAAATATTTGCTGTTTGCTCTGCCTGGAAATTTTATTACAGATCCTTCCCTCATCTCCCATCAGTATTTCCTCTGGCCTGCCCCACCTCAAACACATGTCCTCTTGTATAGACATATACTCTTGTCCTGATCAACTTTTCCTCATTGTTTTGCATCTCAGTTAAATATCACATTTGCAGAGGAGACAGACAACTTAAAAGAAAGACTCTTTATGCTCTCATAATACACAGCATCATACTTGTCTTTTGTAACAGTCATGAATATTTTATTTTTTTTAACTGTATACTACCTAGATTGTTCCAGAGGGGCATGGTCATATTTAACTTTAAAACTAGTGTAGTCTGCAATACCCAGCCCGATAGCACCTGATAGATGCTTAAATATTTGCTGCTGAAGAAAGAAAAAGAAAGAGAGGAAAAGAGAGAGAGATGGAGGGAGGGAGGGAGGGAGGGAAGGAAGGAAGGAAGGAAGGAAGGGGGGAAGGAAAAGAGAAAGCGAAAGAGAAAGAGGAAGGGAGATAGAGACACAATTTTGGTCTCAAGGAAAATAAAAACAGATCTATTCAAATGCATTTAAAAGTTTTAATCCTCATTATAAGGTAGCATATGGTTGTTAAGCGTGTAGATTCTTAGTCAGACTATGTGATTTTGAAGCTCTGCTATTTTAGCTGTGGGCAAGTCAAATCACTTTTGTAAGTTTCTTTTTCCTCGTTGGTAAAGTGGAAATAATGAGTACTCACCTGTAAGGTTTTGGTGAGGATTCATTGTGAAAACATAAGTACTTGGTACCTGGTAAACTCTCAAAAATATCAACTCTTATGATTATTCATTTACCTGAGGATCAAAAAGAAAATAAGGGCGTCCATTCTTCAACTGAATTGCGAAATACTCTTCCTGATTGCCAGGTGATGCCGCAAAGACAATCAAACCTTCAGGCACCCTCGTTCGAAAGCTGGCCTTAATGCCTGGGGAGACAAGTGCAATCAGCGAATCAGTGCTGGGTTTTGTTGATTCTTTCTGATAAACGCACATTTACTTTCATTATTATTTATGATGTAGTGAGTACAGTCAGGGAATTATACACAGCAATGCACTGGGATGGTCCCAGCCATTTGGTTTTAACTGTATCCCATTATGAATGCCAACCCATACTTGGAAACTCAAGCCTGCACTCCCACTAATCAATATATAATGAAGTTTAAATATATGCAAAACTCATCAACATAAAAAGATATGTTGTCAACCCAAAATTGGATACTAGGGGATCAATGCGGTAATATTATCAGAGTCATAAAAATAAATGGGTTTTTGACATGAGTGAAAGAAACACAAAGAGCTTTGTTTAAAATACTTATGAAGTTTAAAGAACTTGTCCAGTAGTAGAAGCTAAAAACGAGAAAAATCTGCTATGAAGTGGTCCACAGAGCCAATTTTCTGGGATGCCATCCTGTAACCAAATGGTCTGCAGCCTTCAGAATTCCAGGGGCTCCACTCACCCTTCAGATCACCTACCAGCACTGCCCAAGACACACAGTACTCCTGTCTCTCAGAAATTACCCCTGCTCAGGAAGCAGGGGAAGCATGCAATAGTTCTCTATGATGTCTTCACACTACCACCACCTGGCCCAACCTCCATTCTACGGGTATCCCACCCACTCAATGCATACTATCAAGCTCTTCCTCAGTGTAAGACATTTTGTTAATGTACTGAAACTGGCAAAGAAGTTTAAGATCTTTGTTCTCAAGAGTTTCCAGTTTAGTTGGAGATATAAAATGTGTGTGTCTTAACAGACACGTCGTACAGGGAGAATCAAATAAGAGGTCAAGAACATACATGAGAACCAAATGACAGCTCAAGAGCACAAAACTGAATAATTAATGGCTATTGATTTGATTAGTAATATAGTCAACCAGGATTGTGTAAGTTGGAAGGGGACAGAGCTGCCTTCATGCTGGGCTGGTAACCAAAGTTCCTACATAGCTGAGGGATTTACCCTGGATTCAATAGACTACAACAGGTTCCTGCAATCAGAAACCATGTCTGATTCATCTTTCTACCCCTGGAAATCACATGGTGTCCTGGTGTACTTAGTAAATGGATGTGAAGAAAGGAGGTGGAAGGTACAATAGTGGTAAGGAAGAAGTTTTAACACAGGTGGGGAGGCAGGAGGGCAGAAATCATTTTGTGAGCATCAGATTGTCATTTTATAAAATATGTTTTCTATGGAACATTAACATTTGTTGAGTACTCTGATATACAATAAAGAAGAAAAACAAACAAGCCAGTGCCTGACATTAAATTCTAGTTGGTGAAAAAGAATTAAAAAAAAACCAAAACTGTAGTGAGGTGTGATAAGTGATACAGACCTATTTACAAGATATAAGTTGATTCAAAGGGATTAAGAAAGGTTTCACAAAGAATAAGATGCTTGAGCTTGTTTTCAGAGAATATGAAGGACTTTAGGAGAAACTGTATAAAGGCCTAAAGGCAGGGAAAATATTAAGGAAAGCTGGATGTGGAGGAGGCAGTTAAGAGATGAATCTGGAGAAATAGGTAAGACCCTATCTCAGGCCATATGTAGACTATCTGGCTTGAGAAGTTTGAGTAGAAGACAAAGATGGAAAGGAAGATTGTGTCATAAATATCTTTAGAGTTAATTATTTTAATACCAGCAAAGGCAAGCCTGGCATGCGGGCTTCAGACTTTCCAAAGAGGCAACTCAAACTTTTCCTGGCCTTCTTAGCTTCTGCATCTTTGTCTTCTAGATTTTATGCTTTTGCTCCTTTTCAAACATACCTGTCCTACTCATTTTGATATTTCATTACCTCACACTCTCTGATTCTCTTTATCCCACCTTCTAGGATATTACATTCTTGCTGTGAGACTCAGTACCTGGTCCATCCTGGCGCCTCTCTCACTTCCTAGAATAAGATCATTTGTCCCTATACATCACTTTTCAGTATCCAAACTCACTTGAACCCCTGATACTAGCTTTATTACTCTCATCTCTCCTACTAAGTGGACTAAAAAAGTTGGAATTTATCCTGTAGACAAAAGGAAAGCTTTAAAATTTGGGTGGAGGAAGGGAAGAAGATGCTCAAAGTCAAGATGAAGGCAACCAAACTAACAGTGGAATGTCTGGAGGATATAGATAATTTAACTACAGAGGAACCAGTTAGGATACTGCTGTGCTTTGGGGGAATAAGATGATAAGGATTTTAATTAAGGACTGACACATAACTAAATGGATTGAAAGAATGGAGTCTATATATTTCAGAAGAGAATCCTTAAAACAAGTGGTTATGAGGTGATGATGGGGGTAAGATGGTCAATTCTTTTCACCAATTACTGAGGGAAAAGTAGCATTATTAACAGAAATAGAAAGGTCAGGTGCCGAAGAAAATATGGGGTTGAGGATAGAAGCTCCATCTGGGGCACTGTGAGTTTATATTAATGATGTAAAGAAAAAAACTATCCATCATTTGGAAATGAGAAACTAAATCTCAGAAGAGAAAATGGGGTTAGAAAAATAAATTGGCAATCACCTGCCAATAAATCATGTCCCTGGGAGACACAGCAAGGACCACTGGGAAAAATGCCCCAGACTTAAGAGAAGGAAAGAATTGGGACAATAATAAAGTTAGAACAATCAGGATCACATTGTAAAATGGAAACATAGGTAGGAGAGAACTTTAAGAAGGCAAAGTTAGTTAACTGTGTAAACACTTCCTATAGGTCCAGAATAATGAGAGCTGAAGAAAAGCTTACAGAGCTGGTAATTACTATCTTTTTCAATTGAGTAGAACGAGCAGAGTCCAACCTGCTGGGTAATAATTTTTGATGGAATGGATGAGAAGGCAGTGGGTATTGAGGTCTCACTAGAAAAATCTGGTAGAGAATGAAATGGGAGACATAGAAACAAATTATTAGGGTGGCACAGTCA
Source organism: Balaenoptera musculus (assembly GCF_009873245.2). Classification (NCBI taxonomy): domain Eukaryota; kingdom Metazoa; phylum Chordata; class Mammalia; order Artiodactyla; family Balaenopteridae; genus Balaenoptera; species Balaenoptera musculus. Next base: position 170,118,652 of record NC_045785.1, on the reverse strand, counting down.
GATATAAGGAGGACACATCTGCCAACAAAAGCATAGACACGGCCAAAATCTGGTGTACCTTCTAACCAGAGAAAAATCATATTTCTATCAACTCTTCTTCTCTTAAGCTTCTCTCCTTTTGGTTCAGAGTGGCTCTCTTCTACAAAAGAGAAGGCTTACCTTTCTGTGACCATTTTAAAATTTCATATGTGGTATCAAATACTATAATTAAGACTACTGTTTTAAAATTAAACAACTAAAGGTTATTTCATAAAAATAGCTACAATTCAGAACACGAAGACAACAACACTCTCTACCAGGGTGCTGTAGGCATCTACATGGCGGTAACCAGGGGAGCAAAAGCCAGGATTTGAATGAGGGAAGAAAATAATAATTGCTCAGTCTGGGAATACAACTACTCATCCCCAGTTGAAGGGAAATTTGGTGAATGAAATTATGAATCACAATAAGAATTACAGAAATATTTAGCCAAGTTATACTTGGGAAAAAATCAACAATATCATGTTATTCAAGAATATGCATGTGCATGTGTTTTTCAGACACACCATTTAATTCCCAGCTTTTACACTTACATAACACAGAAATGTTATATAAAATTTAGCCCAACTAAAATAGAATACACAGATCAAGGGATATTTCTTGTAAGAAATGAGGATTTAGTAAAGTAACTTGATTTGCTGTTGCATGGTCAAATTGTTTCCTTACATTACAAAGATTTATAATGAATGAGGGTTTTTTTTTTTGCAAGTAAATAAATAAAAAAATGCACACTTCCATTGAAACATCATGTTCTTGACAATTAATGTTGCAGACATTGATAAATCCTATCTTTTGAGCCAAATGCCTTAAATCATGTAGTCAATCATATGCTTATACATCCCCATCCGCTGACTTTAGGCTCAGCCACGTGACTTGTTTCGGGCAAAGAAGTGGAAGTAGACACGTGGTACCATGTTAGAGAAGAAGCTTTAAATATATACTGTGTGACTGAGCCTGACTCCTATTTTCTCCTGTGCCTCATGAATGTGCTTTCATCCTGGGCTCAAGAATAAGAAGACATGTGGAGCAGAGCAGAGCAATACCAAAGCATTTTTCTTTTTAGAGGTTTGCGTTAAAGATCCATGCTGACTAAAATGGGCAGAAAAGTGAGAAATAAACATTTCTCGCTTGCTAAAATTTAGAGTTTGATGCCAAGAAAACAGGAGATATTCTAAAGTTCAATTTTTTGTTTCAAGTATTTGGGGAAATGATAGAGCATTTTTCTATCTCAATAGAAAAATTTATTCATGCATCCAAGGAATATTTTTAGGAAAATATACTTTGTGCAGCCATCTTTCTAGGCTATTGGGATACAGAGATATATAAAAGAGACATATATCCGTGGCCTCACATTTTAAAAAAATCTGAAAATCCAAGATCCACATGGAAATACTCAGCTTTTATGTAAATGTGTTTGCAACTTTAAAAATTTAATCATAAAAACAATACAGTGACAAGCCCATGGAACAGGCAAAGAGTTCTTAAACAATACAGGTAAAAGTATAAGAGAAAGGGAAATGGTTATAAATTGTATTAGGATTAAGAACTTTTGTCTAAGAAAAGGCACAAATAAGAGAGTGAAAAGGTAACTAACATAACAGGAGAAGATATTTATAATATGTATTTCTGATAACATACATATCCAATAAAAATATATATAATTCCTACAAATCAATAAAAAAAGACGAATGACTCATTAAAAGAATGGGGGCAAATGGCTCTTCAAAAAGATGATGTCCAAATGACAAATAAATGTATGAAAAAGATGCTCAGCATTGTTAGTCATCAGAGAAATGCAAAATAAAATGCAATACCACTAAACACCCACCAGAATGGCTAAAATAAAATAGAAAATACTAAATATACTCAAGTACATAGAGCAACTGGAATGCTCATAACTACTAGTGGGAGTATAATTGGTACCACCATTCTGAAAATCTGCTTGGCAGTATTTATTAATTTATATCTCCTAAATATATGCATACATTTTGGTCTAGCCATTCCACTCCAAGTTATATATCCCACCACACACACACACACACACACACACACAAATACACAGCTTCAGAAAAATATACAAGTATGTATATAGAAATACTTTTTATTATACCATTAAAATGGAACATATACAAATGCCCACCAACTGCAGAAAGGATAAATAAATGAGGTATAATATAGCAATGAGAATGAACAAAATATAGCCACATGCAACTACATGCATGAATCTCACAAACAAAATATTGGATAAAAAATGCTAGGCACAGAAGAATAGATACTGCATGATCAGTTTTACATCAAGTGTAAAACCACGCAAAATAAATCTATGGTTTTAGAGGTCAGGATAGTGGTAATCCTGGTTGGGGTTTAGAACAGGGCACAATGCAGAGGTTCTGGGGGATCAGTACTATTCTATTCAGTAATTTGGTTCTGGTTACATAAAGCTATTCAGGTTTTGAAATCTGTTAACCAGTATACCTACGATTTTTGCACTTTTCTGTTTGTATGTTAAACTTCAATACAAAGGTTTGCTGAAAATGAAGAAATAATAGAATTACATAAAATTCAAACTATAAAAGTTGAAAGTGGAAATTCTCTATAGGTTTACCTGTCACCCTCAGAGAAACTACTACCAACAATTTGGCAAAGTTTTTCTCAGAAATATTTATACACATGTATGTCATTGTTTATCTGTTTTTTCTTTACTGAAATTGGATTACATCACGCACACTATTCTGTAAGTTTTTAAAATTTTTCAAAATAAAATTGCATATATTTAAGGTGTTCAACACGATGATTTATACATATACATAGTGAAATGATTACTACAGTCAAGCTAATTAACATACTATATCCTCACATAGGTACTAATTTTTGTGTGTGATAGGTGCATCTGATATCTATTCTCTTAGCACCTTTCCATACAGTATTATTATAGTATTATTAAGTATAGTCATCATTCCTATACATTAGCTCTCTAGGCTTTTTCATCCTACATAACTGCACCTTTGTAGTCTTTGACCAACATCTCCCCAGTCCCTGGTAACCACTATTCCACTCCCTGTTTGTATGAGCTTGATTTTTTTTAAAAATTTATTCCATATGTCAGTGAGATCCTACAGTATTCATCTTTCTCTATCTGGGTTATTTCACTTAGCATAATGCCCTCCAGGTTCATCCATTTTGTCGCAAATGGTAGGATTTCTTTCTTTCTCACGGTTGAATAATATTCCATTGTACATGTTTGTGTATGTATGTATATTTTCTTTATCCATTCATCCACTGATGGACATTTGGGCTGTTTCCATATCTCAGCTATTGTGAAAAATGCTTCTGTAAGTGTTTTTCACTTTGTAACATAGAGCAGATATCTTTCTACTTCAGTTCACAAAGATATGTGATATTCTCTAAAAACTAAGTACATTGACATAATTTATGTTATAATTTTATCTTAGATAACATTTAGTTGGTTTCTAATTTTTTGATATTAAAAGTAGTATTGCAACAAACAGTTTTGCTTGCATATTGGTAGGCTCTAAGATAATGTTCAGTCAAAGAGATTAATTTTTAAAAATTTTACTCATATTGCCATATGGTCTTTGAAAACTAATAATTAATTCAAATATTGGGTTGGCAAAAAAGTTCGTTTGGTTTTTTTTTCCATAAGATGGCTCTAATAGCGCTTAGTTGTCTTTAACTTCATTCGAAACAATTTTGTTAGATTGCATGTGACAGCTGTCATATCAGTGCATATTTTTAAAAAGACATCAAAATTGGTGAATTTTTACGTAGGCATTTTAATGTTGAAGATGGAAGGGAAAAAGCAACATTTTCAGCATGTTATGCTTTATTATTTCAAGAAAGGTAAAAATGCAACTGAAACGCAAAAAAAGATTTCTGCAGTGTATGGAGAAGGTGCTATGACTGATCGAACGTGTCAAAAGTGGTTTGCGAAGTTTCATGCTGGAGATTTCTCACTGGACGATGCTCCATGGTCGGGTAGACCAGTTGAAGTTGATAGCGATCAAATAGAGATATTAACTGAAAACAATCAACATTATACCACAAGGGAGATAGCCAACATACTCAAAATATCCAAATCAAGCATTGCAAATCATTTGTACCAGCTTGGTTATATTAATCACTTTGATATTTGGGTTTCACATAAGTTAAGCGAAAAAAACCTTCTTGACCATACTTCCCATGCGATTCTCTACTTAATCATAACAAAAATGTTCCATTTTTAAAACAAATTGTGACGGGCAATGAAAAGTGGATACTGTACAACAATGTGGAATGGATGAGATCGTGGGGCAAGCAAAATGAACCACCACCAACCACACCAAAGGCCAGTCTTCACACAGAGAAGGGGATGTTGTGTACATGGTGGGATTGGAAGGGAGTCCTCTATTATGAACTCCTTCTGGAAAACCAAACAATTAATTCCAACAAGTACTGATCCCAATTAGACCAACTGAAAACAGCACTTGACAAAAAGCATCCAGAATTAGTCAACAGAAAATGCATAATCTTCCATCAGGATAATGCAAGACCACGTGTTTCTTTGATGACGGCAAAAACTGTTACAGCTTGGCTGGGAAGTTCTGATTCACCTGCTGTATTCACCAGACGTTGCACCTTCGGATTTCCATTTATTTTGGTCTTTACAAAATTCTCTTAATGGAAAAATTCCAATTCCCTGGAAGACTGTAAAAGGCACATAGAACAGTTCTTTGCTCAAAAAGATAAAAAGTTTTGGGAAGATGGAGTTATGAAGTTGCCTGAAAAATGGCAGAAGGTAGTAGAACAAAATGGTGAATACGTTGTTTAATAAAGTTCCTGGTAAAAATGAAAAATGTGTCTTTTATTTTTACCTAAAAACCGAAGGAACCTTTTGGCCAACCCAATACTTTTTCAGAGTTTGAATGACCACATCCGCATACTCTGGCCAATAATGGATATTTCAAAATCTGAGATGAAAGAATGAGAATTCAGGTTTGTTTTAATTCACTTTTCATATTATTGGTGATAGTAAAAACTTCATATATATGTTAGCCATAAAGATAGCCATATATTTTTATGGGAGTTGTGCACACAAATGTCTCTTGTTCAATTTCAAAGGTCTATTTATTGGTTTCTACTTGCTTTATTTGAGTTCTTTAAACATTGTGGGTCATCATATGTTATGAGTCACCATTCTCTGTCTCCTGGATTATTGTAATTATCTCCCCTAACATTTTTGACCTCCCTTCTTCCATCCTTGCTCCATGCCCACCCCCAACACACAACACACACACACACACACACACACACACACACACACTATAGTCTATTCTAAATAATAGCTACAATCATCCCATCAAAGGACAATTCTGGTCACGTCTTTCCTCTATCTGGTGACCATCAAAGGCTTCTTGTCTCACATCAAGTAAAAGCCAAAGTCATCATAATAGCCTACAACATCTTAAATAATCCAGCCTTCACTATGTCTCCCATTTCCAATTATGCTTCCTCTCCCTTTCTCCACTCTGGCTACCTCAGTAATCGTTCTTCCCTCTGCCTGGAAACATCTTTCCCAGGTATCTGCATGGTTTGGTATCTCATTTTTTTAACAGGCCTTTTCTCAAATTCAACTTCTCTGAGAGACCCATTAAGACTGGTTTATTAACAATTATAATCACCCGTCTGCTTTGCCTTTCTGCATAGCACTCACCATCTCCAGCCCATACTATACTTTCATCATTTATTTCATTTACCTCATATCTCCATCCCTTAAAATATAAATCTAGAACAGTGCCTGCTTCATTCTAAGCCCTCAATAAATTTCTGAAGTTTTAGATGTTGATCCTTTTTTTAAAAAAAACTTGTAATTTATTCCTCCCCTGCTCCCCTTGGTAACCATAGCTTTGTTTTCTATGTCTGTGAGTCTATTTCTGTTTTGTAAATAAGTTCATTTGTATCCTATTTTTAGATTCCACATATAAGTGATATCATATGGTATTTGTCTTTCTGTGTCTGACTTACTTCACTTAGTATGATAATCTCTAGGTCCGTCCATGTTGATGCAAATGGCATTATTTCATTCATTTTTAAAGCTGAGTAATATTCCACTGTATATATATCACATCTTCTTTATCCGTTCATCTGTCAATAGATATTTAGGTTGCTTCCATGTCTTGGCTATTTTAAATAGTTCTACAAACATCGGGTTGTATGTATCTTTTCTAATTATGTTTTTCTCTGTATATATGCCCAGGAGTGGGATTGCAGGATCATATGGTAGCTCTAGTTTTAGTTTTTTAAGGAACCCCCATACTGTTCTCCATAGTGACTACACCAATTTACATTCCCACCAACAGTGTAGGAGGGTTCCTTTTCCTCCACACTTTCTCCAGCATTTATTATTTGTAGACATTTTTGATGATGGCCATTCTGACCAGTGTGAGGTGATACCTCATTGACACTTCGTCTAGAAAGATGTTTCAAATACTTTCTCCCAGTTTTCTGTGTGCCTTTTAACCTTATGTTGTTGTTTTTCATTATGATATAGGCTAAAATAAAACGACTCAAAATTTTAAGACATTTTTTCTTAATTTCTTCTAGAATTTGTGCTTTAATTAGAAAGTACTTCCTTACTCACAAAATAATAAAAAGTAGTCTTTAATAGTTTCTTCTAGCATATTCATGACTATAACATTTAAAATTTTAGTCCAGATGATTCACCTTCCCCTTGGATAATGATAGCAGCCTAATATTTCCACATTTTTCTCTAAAAACCATTCTGATCATGAAGGAGAATGAATATAATCACCATAACCCAAGCCTATAGAGTCACTAGGAGACAGAGAATTCTAAAAACTTCAATATGTGAAACAGAGACATAAACATTCTAAACCAGAAGAGTCAACACCAGAGTTCACACTGGAGTTGAGAGTAGAATAAAGAATGAACAGAAAAGGGCAGAGGGCAGCAAGGACCCAGCCATGGCAGAAGTCAGATAAAGTCACCCCCTGAAAGTCAGTTCCTCCCTGAGTTAAACAAACAAACAAACAAACAAGCAAACAAACAACAACAACACTGAGAACAAAATATTGGCTACTGAGATATTCAAAGAAAGAGGCCTGAAAGGGTCCAGGAAAAGAAAGAGCAATCTGTGGAAGGCACTGCTTCCAGAGGAAAGGGAAAGCACTAGAAGAAGCCATATCTCTTAGCGTCAGGGAAGGAAGCAAACAGGAAATTAAGGGTTCTGAATTAACAAAAGAGAATCAGAAAATCAGAAAACACATAAATCACCACAGAACGCACCATCTATCACCATTCACAAAAACAACAGGATGTGTCTCTCTTGAACCAAAAAACCTACCCAAAACCTTCATCCTAACTGATATACCATTGGTATTGCATATTCAGCAAAAGGTAAGACATTTCAAAATGACTGGAAATTATCATATAACATCCTTATACAGCTACTGTAAGAACAAAATGAAATTGAGAACCAAAACATTTTAGCTGAAGAAAATTCTTCCCTCCAAGATCCAAGCACAGAAACTATAATTATAAGAAACTATAACAGAACTCCCCAGCATGAATGCAAGAGCTGCTAAAAAGCACTTACAGATATGAAAAAAAAATCTTGAACCAGAATTTCAAATTCCCATAACAGACATGGATGTGTAGCATATATAAAGAAATCCTACAATGAAATCCTACAACTCAATACATTTTTTTTCAAAGAGGAAATGAAACTGGCCAAGAGGCACATGAAAAGATGCTCAACATAGCTTAATCATCAGGGAAATGCAAATCAAAACCACAATGAGATATTACCTCACACCTGTCAGAATGGCTATCATCAAAAAGAACACAAATAACAAATGCTGGCCAGGATGTGGAGAAAAGGGAACTCTTGTACACTGTTGGTGGGAATGTAAATTGGTGCAGCCACTGTGGAAAACAGGATGGAAGTTTCTCAAAGTACTAAAAATAGAACTACCATATGACCCAGTAATTCCACTCCTGGGTATATATCCAAAAATAAATAAATAAATACATAAATAAAAACACTAATTCAAAAAGATACAAGCACCCCAATGTTCAAAGCAGCATTGTTTACAATTGTCAAGATACTGAAGTAACAAAAATGTCCATCAACAGATGAATGGATAAAGAAGATGTGGTATATATACAATGGAATACTACTCAGCCATTAAAAAGAATGGAATTTTGCTATTTGCAGCAACATGGATGGTCTTGCAGGGCATTGTGCTAAGTGAAATAAATCAGAGAAAGACAAATATTGCATGATATTACTTATATGTAGAATCTAAAAACTACAAAAAAACTAGTAAATATAACAAAAAAGCAGCAGACTCACAGATATAGAGAACCAACTAGTGGTTACCAGTGGAGAGAGGGGAGAGGAGCTATATAGTGGTGGAGAGTGGGAGTACAAACTATTGGGTATAAAACAGGCTACAAAGATACATTGTACAACATGGGGACTATAGCCAATATTTTGTAATAACTGTAAATGGAATGTAACCTTTAAAATTGTATAAAAGAATTTAAAAAATTAAAAAGTTTGAACAGTCATGACCAACAAACCCTGATATGTGAATAATAAGGTTCACAAGGAAGATGCTCAGTTTCATCAATCATCAGGGAACTGCAAATTAAAACTACAGTGAGACACCATGCTATACTCACTAGAATGGCTAAAATTAAAAACACTAAATTCTGCTGTATGTAAATGTAAGATGGAACAACCATTTCAGAAAACTGCTTGGTATTTTCTTACTAAAACATATACGTAACCTACGACTTATTCCGTGGCTTGTCTTTTCATATTCTTAGCATCTTTTGAAGAAGTTGAATTTATCATTTTTGAATGGATAGTGCTTTTTATATCCTAAGAAGTCTTTACCAACACCAAGGTCACCAAGATATTCTCTCATTTTTCTCCTAAAAGCTTTATAATTTTAGCTTTTATTTTTAGGACTTTGACTCCATCTCAGATTAATTTGTATGTATGATGTGAAGTAGGGATCCAGCTTCATTTTTTCCAGATCACTCCAGATTATGCAATATCATTGGTGAAAAGATTGTGCTTTCCTCATTGAATTGCCTTAACTTCACCAAATTTAATTGACAACGGAAATTTGTGTCTATTTCTAATCTATTTGTCAGTACTTCACAAATAATACAATGTCTTGATTTTTGTGGCCTTATTTTAAGTCATGAAGTCAGATAGCATAAGTCTGACAAATTCATCAGACTATATTCAATCTTGTTTTCAAATATTCTAGACCTTTTGAATTTCCTTTTAACTTGTAGAATCAACTTGAGAATTTCTTTAAAAAAGCTTGCTGTAATTTTGACTGAAATTACATTAAGCCTATAGATTGACTTGAGGGGAAGGACTATTTTAACAACCTTTTGTTTATCATCACAATCATGATAACTCTTCTCATTTATTTATAGTTAATTTTCCTAAGTCGTTTTACAATTTGGGGTGTAGAATCTTTTCATTTATTTTGTTAAATTTAAGTATTATGTTTTGGATGCTCTTTTAAATGCTACTTTTACACTTTTTTCAACTATTTATTATTAGTATATTTGATTAATTTTATCTACATTGATTTTGTATGTGCTACCTTTCTGAATTCTTATTATTGAATAGTTCTAGTACTTAGAGATTGAATATACATACATAATCACATCAACTACAAATAAAGACATTTTCCTTTTCCTTTTCAACATTTGTGACTTTTACTTATTTTATTGCTTTATTGCAGAGGCTAGGACCACTAGTAAAATTTGAATGCTGATCCCAATCTTAGAAGCAAAGCACTTATTGTTTCTCCATTGAGCATATTAGCTGTAGGATGTTCAAAGTGGTCCTTTATTTAATTGGGAAAGTCCCCCTCTATTCCTAGTTTGCTGAAAGTTTTCATTATGAGTAGGTGTTCAATTTTGTCAAATCCTTTCCAGATCTATTGAGAAAATATGATACTTTGCTCCTATCCCTCTATTAATGTGGTGAATCACACTGATTGATTTTTTAAATTAATTCAAAATCTACCCTCCACTGCCCATTATTCTTTTTTTTTTAATAAATTTATTTATTTTATTTATTTATTTTTGGCTGCATTGGGTCTTCGTTGTTGTGTACAGGCTTCCTCTAGTTGCGGCAAGCAGGGGCTACTCTTCCTTGCGTGGGTTTCTCATTGTGGTGGCTTCTCTTGTTGCGGAGCATGGGCTCTAGGTGTGCGGGTTTCAGTAGTTGTGGTACGCAGGCTCAGTAGTTGTGGCTCACAGGCTCTAGAGCGCAGGCTCAGTAGTTGTGGCACACGGGCTTAGTTCCTCCACGGCATGTGGGATCTTCCCACCAGGGCTCGAACCCATGTCCCCTGCATTGGCAGGCGGATTCTTAACCACTGCACCACCAGGGAAGCCCTGCCCATTATTCTTGAAAGCCAACATTGGGCCTTGATATCTGTTTCCATTTCATCGATATCTGATCCTAATTATTTTCTATGTCTTATTATTTGGAGTTTAATTTATTCTTTTGTTAGCTCTTTTAATAAGAAACATAGAAAGGCTTGGATCTTTTTCTTCTAAGATAATCATTTAACCTAAACATTAACTTCTAAACATTTACCTGCATTTTAAAAGCTGATAATGCTGTAGTTTCATTTTTTAACTTTTAAAATTTCAACTAAAAAAATTCCCTTGTCATTTCTTTTTTGATTTACACGTTATTTAAAAATGAGTTAATTTTAAATATTTAGAAATTTTCTAAATGAGATATCATTTAGAAATGAGGTATCATTCGCATATTGATTTTTAATTTAATTCCATGTAGTCAGAGAATAAGTGCTATGACTTCAATCCTTTGAAATTTATTGAGACTTCTTTATGGTCCAGTGTATACTTTCCAAGTACATTTGAAAAAAATGGGTGTTTTCCAGGCTGGGCTATAGTGTTCAATAAATACCATTTAAGTTCACTGGTAGGGTTGCTTGCTTTTTCTATATTCTTATAGATCCTTTAGCTACTTCTTTTATTAATTACTAAGAAAGTCATTTAAAAATCTTCACATATGGTAGTGATTTGCCTATTTTTCTCCCTAGTTTATATATTTTATTTCATATATTTTGAACCTCTACTATTACATACTAATACATTTAGGATATTTTCTTCTTGAAGAATTGACTGTTTATCAATGTGAAATGTCTTTATTTCCAGTAATACTACTGGTCTTGAAGATTACTTTGATATAAATATTGCCACTGCCATTTTGTTATGAAAAGTGTTTCATGATTTATGTTTTCCATCCTTTTACTTTTAATCCATCTGTTTTTATACTTAAAGTACATCTCTTGTAAACAGTGTATATTAGAGTCTTGCCCTTTTAGCCAGTCTGATAATCTTCGTCTTTTGGTTGGTGTGTTTATATATTTTTATTCAATGTAATTATCAATATGGTTGAATTTAAGTTTACCATCTTACTATTTGTTTTCGTTCTTCTTTTTCTCTCTTTTTTTTTTTTTTTTTGCATTTGTTCTTTGTTCTTTAACTGTGCCTATCCTAACTTGTTTTGGATTAGTACAGTTATTTAAATATTCCATTTTATTTCTTTCTCATTTCTTTACCTAAACTTCCTAAAATGGTTACTCTATGGACCATAATATGCATTCTTAACTTACAATATTCTACCAGAAATCGATATTATACCACTTCAGATATAAGATTCCTATGGCATCATACTTCCAATCATTTGTGCTATTTTTGCCATAAATTTTACTTTTATGTAGGTTGTAAACTACAGAATATATTTATATTTTGGGTTTTGCCAGTCAAATTGTCTTTTTTAAAAAATTAGGAAAAAAATACTTTTTATTTATTCACACATTTTTTGTTTCCATTTCCCTCCATTCCTTCATCAGATATTTATTCCTACCTGGTATTATTTTCCTTTAGCCTGAAAAAAATTCTTTAGCATTTACTGAATTTCAGGACTATTCACAATGTATTAACTCAGTTTTTGTTTATCTGAAAATGTTTTTCAACCTCATTTTTGAATATTTTCACTGAACACAGAATTCAGGTTGACTTTTTTTTTTTTTTTTTTTAGGTTTTTAAAGATATTCCATTATCTTCTGGCCTCCATTATTTCGGATGAAGTGTCAGCTATCATTCTTTTCATTATTTCCCTGTATGTAACATCTTTTTTTCTCCTAGATGGTTTAAATTTCTTTCTTTTTCTTTATTTTTGTTTCAGTAATTTTTACTATAATATGTCTAAGATGTGATTTTCATTGTATTTATCTTGTTTGAAAGTCACTGAGCTTCTCTGATCCATAGGCTGCTGTTTTATCACAAAATCTGAAGATTTATCAGCAGTTATTTCCTCAAATATTTTTTTCTGCCTATTTTCTCTTTTCCTTCTTCCTGGAACCCTGTCTCCACGTAAGTTAGAACTCCTGATATTATCTCACAGGTTACTCATCCTCTGTTTTTCTTTCAATCTTTTTTCTCTTTGTTTTCACGTCATTATTTTATAACTATCTATGTTCAAATTCATTAATCTTTTGTTTTGCACTGTCCACCTGCTGTTAAGCTCATCCAGTAAAGATTTTGAACTTCTTTTATTTTATTCCTTTTAGAGCAATCATTTCTCTTCTAAAATGCTGTATTCTCTTTATCTACTACATGTATTTTTACCTTTAAATTCTTTAAAATATTTATAATATTTGCTATACAATTTTCATTCTAATTTTAATAATTTGGTCATCTGGAAATATGCCTCTATTGATTGTGTTGAACTGAAATTGGGCTCTAACTACATTGAGTTCACTTGTGATTATCCCAACTCCCAATGACTGATGATGTCATTGTTTTGATTTTATTCACATTTAAACTGGCAGGAGATTGTAGATTTTTTGGTTCAAATTTGGATTCAATCCTTTCATATCTCTGGAACCAATCACTGGAAGAATGTGTAGGAGTCCATTTCTAGGCCCTCTTCAACAGATACTTTCTTGGCAAAATATGAGTGGAGAGCATAATAGGATTTGGGAACTGAGCTACTTGTTTTGGCATTTGGACTTCTTCTAGATCTCATGTCATGTCACTAGGGCACACTGACAGTTGACAGCTGATTTCTTCTTGACTCTGAAAATTTTCCCTATATATACATCAGGCTTATACCTCTGGGACGAAGTACCCACCCTCAGATATAGAAAGTTCCACAGCTCTCCCTTCAACTATGAAACACTTATTTCTTACTAAAATTCAGTTTGTCCAGGCTTTTCTGCACTACCTGCTCTTTGATAGCCTCACAGAAAAATATGATATTTATTTAGCCTAGATTTTTCTTGTTGTTACCATGGTAGTGAAAGTTCTTCTCACTCTTCTACCTCCAAATTTGAAGCAGAAGTTTCTATTAATTTTACAAGTGTTTTTGTGGGAACAGTAAAGCAACTGATTTATATATAGATCCAGTCACTTGTAGACTGTTCTAGTAGTGACATAATTTTAACAGATTGTCTTGGATTTTATAGGAGATAATATTATTGGAAAATAATGATTATTTGATCATTTTAAGTCCAAGTTTTATAATTCCTATTTCTTATTGCATTGATAACACTGCTAGAACAGTGACATGTGACAGTGGCCATAGATCTTTATCTTTTTAGTGCTACTTCTATATTTTTCTGAAGATTGATATATTTATCCACTTATTTGTTCAATTGGTGAATCACATTTATATTGAAAAATTTTCCTTGAGGCAAATCTTGAATCTCTCTTGCTTGAAAGAATGCTTATATTTTCTAAACCTATACTTTACGTATAGATGACAATGGTCCTCTCATAAGAATCTTTCAAAAATTTAGAATAGCTTTTAGGTCAGACATTTTTTCCTTTTAACCTTCAATTATAGGGGTAAACATTTTTTTCCTCTTTAGAAATAGATATTGATCCACTGGTTGAGAAAAGTCAATCAAATATTACATTAAGTTAAAAAACCCAAAACCAATTAACATGAGATAACTTTTAGCAGGAATAAAAGAATATGAAAACAACAACTTACTGTAAAATATTTTAACTTGTAAACATAGAGAAAATTAAATAGACAATAATTTAAACATAATTTAGTTCCATTAATTTACCTTTTCTTTCACCAAAATATACTTTTTTTCTGAGAAATAAAGAAAGGCATAATACTCATCTCATATAGAACTTATTCTACAGTAGATGGGCCAAATAAATACAAAACACTATAAATGACATACTTAAAGAAGGATATGTAATTCACAGATGTTAAATAGCAAAAAAAAAAAAAAAATACTAACTGTTAAAATGAGGGCAGAGCAGCATATGTGAAAGTTCACAGAAGCTGTGATGACTGAGCTGGATTGTGAAGGATGAATTATAATTTAGCTGATGGACAATGATGTAAAGAGCACATAGGGCTTCTAAAGCCAAGTGATAGATACAGATAAACGTTCATAAAGAAAGAAGATATTGTAGTAGAAGAGAGGCATTTTCCCAAAGCTTTATAAACTACTGTCACAACCAGTATCTCTCCTTCTTGTTGACTTTAAAAAATATCTGCTAGACTTTAGCTTTTACAGTCTGCCTAGTGCCCCTTCCTTGTATTGTAGAAGGAAGTATCAAACCAAAACACTGAGATGAGGATGAAAGGTACTAGAATCTGGTGTTATCACTAAACTCTCCTTCAGATGCATCACACAACCAAATACATTGATCCCGATGCTAAGGATGTGACAGTCAACAAATTTTTCAAATTCTGCTAGGAGCCATATGAAAGAAACAGGTATAGCCTGGGGTAAGAGTTACTTATCTCTGACTTAAACCACACTGTTCATCTCACATTCAATAGAAAATTCCAATAGAATAAACAAAGATATGGCTCAGTTTTAAAACAAATCTATCAGAGATCAAAGACGCCTTATTAGATCAGTATATTAAATTGGCCAAAGATTTATAAAGAACTGCTGTAGAACAACACAAATTAAATATGTTAATGTAATAGTCAAGGTGTATTTTGTCAGGAAATTTACTGGGGTGTGGAGAATGGAGTTTTGATGCATGAGCTTCTAAAATTACAATAATTCTTCACATAAAATTAATGTATTCTATTACATAGATATTTTCTTATCTTTGCCCTCATAAAGAAAGCAGAAATCCTTTGGCTTCATTCTAAAATATCCCTCCTGCTTCATTCCCACTCATACCACTTGCTTGGAGATGGATTTCTAGTTGCCTGTTTGGTGCATTAGGGAATGTAGAAGTTCAGTTTCATATAGAAGCAACTCTAGCTGTACAGCTTAACTTGAATTATGCAAATAAGTTCAAAATTGGAAAAAGTTTTTCTTTTTACTTGACTGCCATTAGATGGTGCTAAAAATGTCTCCATTCATAAAATATTTATGGCTAACCAGCCCTATAAATACATGAATAACAAAATCTTCATTGACTATAGTTAAAAAAATAACAATTGAAAACTAATCTGAAAATAATAGAAATGGCCTGGAATTAATCCCCAAATGGCTAACTCTTTATTAGAATGCCAAATGTGTTATTTATTTAAATATGTATTATTTCTTAATTTTTAAAATTAAATTGTTTTTCATCTGCTTACTACTAAAGAACTTGGGAAACATTAGATCAGCATTCTAAAAATTACACTGTAAATGAAGATCAGGATAAAAAGTAGGGAAATACTAGAGAAAAATAAGAATAAAGAATTTTACTGTGTAGGAAGTTTTGAGAAACAGTAGTTAATCCTAATCTTTATAAAACAAAGAATGCTCTCTTTCATCTTTTAAAATAATCCTCCATTTCAACCTAGGAACAATTAAAAACTGTGACTGCCTGAATGTCACTGTTATAAGGACCAATCATGCTTTACAATCTCCAAATGATAAGTACAAAAGGAAGAATTATCACCCGATACTTTCTGAAACATACATATGCCAGGACGCTTATTTCCTGCACAGAATAGGCCTCAGTTAATAGATGTACTGGATTAGGTGATCTCTAAAATCCTGTAGTAGTGTGTGACTTTATAAATTAATGAACTGGAATTTTCATCTAACTGCCTTTTCATTTCTGATTTTATAGCAAGAGACTTCTCAAGTTGCTTATCTTCCTTTCCATTTCATATATAGCCTTGCAACCACTGTCAGGCAACTATTTCCACTGCCTTAGATACTTGGAATCTTACTCTAGGTTTTTGGGTTGTTTTTTTTTTAACATCTTTATTGGAGTATAATTGCTTTGCAATGGTGTGTTAGTTTCTGCTTTATAACAAAGGGAATCAGTTATACATATATATATATATCCACATATCTCTTCCCTCTTGCATCTCCCTCCCTCCCACCCTCCCTATCCCACCCCTCTAGGTGGTCACAAAGCACCGAGCTGATCTCCCTTGCTATGCGGCTGCTTCCCACTAGCTATCTATTTTACATTTGGTAGTGTATATATGTCCATACCACTCTCTCAGTTTGTCCCAGCTTACCCTTGCCCCTCCCCGTATCCTCAAGTCCATTCTCTAGTAGGTCTGTGTCTTTATTCCTGTCTTGCCCCTAGGTTCTTCGTGACCTTTTTTTTTTTTTTAGATTCCATATATATGTGTTATGGAATACAAATACAGTATTTGTTTTTCTCTTTCTGACTTACTTCACTCTGTATGACAGACTCTAGGTCCATCCACCTCACTACAAATAACTCAATTTCATTTCTTTTTATGGCTGAGTAATATTCCATTGTATATATTTGCCACATCTTTATCCATTCACCTGTTGATGGACACTTAGGTTGTTTCCATGTCCTGGCTATTGTAAATAGAGCTGCAGTGAATATTTGGGTACATGACTCTTTTTGAATTATGGTTTTCTCAGGGTATATGCCCAGTAGTGGGATTGCTGGGTCATATGGTAGTTCTATTTTTAGTTTTTTAAGGAACCTCCATACTGTTCTCCATAGTGGCTGTATCAATTTACATTCCCACCAACAGTGCAAGAGTGTTCCCTTTTCTCCATACCCTCTCCAGCATTTATTGTTTGTAGATTTTTTGATGATGGCCATTCTGACCAGTGTGAGATGATATCTCATTGTAGTTTTGATGTGCATTTCTCTAATGATTAATGATGTTGAGCATTCTTTCATGTGTTTGTTGGCAATCTGTATACCTTCTTTGGAGAAATGTCTATTTAGGTCTTCTGCCCATTTTTGGATTGGGTTGTTTGTTTTTTTGATATTGAGCTGCATGAGCTGCTTGTAAATTTTGGAGATTAATCCTTTGTCAGTTGCTTCATTTGCAAATATTTTCTCCCATTCTGAGGGTTGTCTTTTCGTCTTGTTTATGTTTTCCTTTGCTGTGCAAAAGCTTTTAAGTTTCATTAGGTCCCATTTGTTTATTTTTGCTTTTATTTCCATTTCTCTAGGAGGTGGGTCAAAAAGGATCTTGCTGTGATTTATGTCATAGAGTGTTCTGCCTATTAGTTTTTAATTTTATTTCTAGGATGAACCCTGAAGTTGAACTTTCATCAAAGATCTTCATCTGTGTATTTCAAAATTCTTCACCATTTTTTTTAAAGTTGGGTAGTTTGTCTTTATTATTGATTTGTGAATTCTCTTTTCATATTAAGGGTATTATTTCACTGTCTGTCACATATGTTACAGTCATTTACTTTTTCTTACAGATTTTTTAAATTAAAAAAGTATTTTTTTTTACTGTGGACAGATATTTTTAATGTTATTTCTATTATAAAAATTGCATAAATTTTTATGTATTAAAATCTATTCTTTTCCAATAATGGTATCTCCTTTTCTTTTGCTTTTATAATTAGGTTTCCCAACTAAAAATTTGTTACTTACTTACATTTTACCGTTCATTTCCTATACTTTTACATTTAACATTATATTCCATTTGTAATCTATTTTGACACATAGTGTGAGATAGGGATATATCCAAGTTTTGTTTTTTGTTCCTGGACATGTAAAAATAATGCATTCCATGAGGCAGGAACTTTGTGTTATTTACTTCTGCATTTCCACCACCTTGAACAATGGCTGACACATAATAGATGCTCAAAAATATTTGCTGAATAAATGTTTAATGGCCGCAATCCCACCTTTAGCATATTCTATTGAATCAATCTCTGTACTTTCTATTTAGTTCCACTGATATATTTTTGTAGCAGTATTATCTGATAATATTTCTAATATCTGACAATTTATTCTTCCTCTCAGTATCCTTCTTTTCTGTTTTTTAACTACTTCTCAATTCATTCACTTTTTATATTAACATTAAAAATCATTATTATGAGTATGTTTTCTCTTTTCCTTAAACTGATCCTGCACATGTCTTTTTAAGTTTATACAAGATTTTATATATTTTATTGCCATTATGAATAAGATCATTTTTAGATTCATTATTACTGAATCATAGAAAAATACTTAGTACATTTGTTTTTAATCAACCATCTTACTGTAATATTATTATCTATAATAGGTTTTGGTGTTCTCTCTTTTTTTTATATATATGCTTACATTTTCTAGGAAAAATAATTTTGTCTACCCCTTTCCAATAATCCTACCTCTTAATTCTGTCTTAATACATGGGCTATATTTTCCAAAATAATATTAAAAATCAGTACAGATGATAAGCATTATTTATTGTTCCCAACTAAATAAGAATTGATACAATTTTTTAACCATTAAGGTGAGAGGTGAACGTTGGTTTGTCCAATTATCATCTGTTGTTTTAGATTACTATGCTTCTTGCTGATTTTTTAAACACTTTTATTCCTTCTCTCAAATTATATTTTTTGAGTTGTTATTCTGTAGAAGGTAGATGGACCTAAACATGAGTATGATGCATCTCAAACATTTAGGAAACTTTAGGCTAACAGAGTGTGTAAGAGCAAAGAATGTTTTCCAAAAGAAGAAACGTTTTAAGTGACTAGTAAACCACAGTTTCTTGGAATTCTCATGGAATGCTCCATGGAAGGAACCACCAAAATAAACACTCTATTATCAAAAGCAATTAATAAGTCAAATGTTGTAAAATGTAACCAATGTCACCAAAGAACATCTAAGATGATTTCCTCTTCTGAGTAGCTTTATCTTAATTACAAAAATATAAACCTATATTGCATGAAGTTTTAGGTTAAAATGTTTATACACATACAGAAAAACAGATCTATTTATATAAATCTATCTGTCTACATCTCTATTTATCCATCCATCCAACTCCAGATTATTCCCCCAAATTGCTCTTGCACACCAAAATATTTATATAATCATTAATAAAAAATCAGAATTTTACAAGAAAGACAAGTATATTATGAGGAAGATATCATTCTTAATTAAAAAATGCATCCACTAATAACCAATAATTGTACAGTATCATCCCTCCTCTTTATACATACTATATATATTCAATCCCAAACACCTTAAAGTTATATCTCATCTACTACATAAATACACTCCACTTTGAGCTCATTTTCGAAAATTGTGGTGTGTTGGATTGAAGTCAGATAATGCAAAATATGACTGAATGCCATTTAATGATAATTGGATTGTGAATTATAATCTACATAATACTTAATCATTTTATAGAGCAAAAAATAGAAAATTCAGCATATATTTTGGTTTCCTGAAACAAATCATATGTTTTACCTTGACCTCTTGTAAAATGGTTGACATTTTAACAAGTGACTCTAGCAAATAAAGTGTTTAAACTTAGGTTAAAGAAAAAGGTAGTTATGAAAATATTCTTTAATAAAATGAATTTGTATCATTATTTAGTTTTTGTTTTTATACAACTGAAAAAATAAACTTTTGG
Organism: Balaenoptera musculus; assembly: GCF_009873245.2. Lineage (NCBI taxonomy): Eukaryota > Metazoa > Chordata > Mammalia > Artiodactyla > Balaenopteridae > Balaenoptera > Balaenoptera musculus. Next base: position 170,098,731 of record NC_045785.1, on the reverse strand, counting down.
ACATATATCTATAAAGCATATAAGTTCTACTTTCATATCTTATACCTCACAGAAGATCTAGGTGCATGCATATAATATATAATTCATATATACAGTTGCACATATACATGCACACATATGCATACATGTTTCATTGAGTTACATTTGTATTGATTCTTGTCAAATAAAAGGGATTTCAAAACTTTATTTTAATATAAGTATACAAAATGTACTGAAATATGCTGTGTTTTATTTTGTAATACAAGCATCAGAAGAAGACAATTAAATTCCACTCACTTGCAGCATTAGTACAATTTCTGAGTGACCTTGACCTTGAAATGATTTAGTGTCTTTCATGTCAAGTCTAATGGTTGAAAGTGTTCAATGACCCCAAGCAGCATTAAAAAGAATCTGCTTTGGAAGTTCTACACCGAAGTCTTTCTGTACTAACAATCTCAGCTGAACCAAGCAATTGGACCAATATTAAAACATATTTCAGGCTCCTTTGGAGCAAACTAGAATCCTAAAATGTAATCAAATGAGAACAATTTCTCTTGTTGCACTTTCAAATAATACATTGTTAGCTCAAAATGAAATCAAAATGTCTACTTCTGATTCTGACCCTACATTTTGAAGAGAACGCTATAACCACATTATGGTTCTTAAAGAATCCTGTCTTTAAGAGTAAAGGAATCCAAGAGGAAGGAGCTGGCTATACTTCCAACTTTGTGACAAATGACAAACAAAAACAAACAAACAAGAAGCATCCCAAGGGCTTAGAGGCCTCCTGTAGATCAACATTTAAGCACACATCTAATTTTGGCATAATCACTTCATACCACCTCTCATATACATAGTGAATGAAGGAATGGGGACACTCCTGAAGATTCATGGAAGCCAATTTAAAATAACCATGAAACCCATGGCCATTCCATCCCTGTCCTACCCCACATTATCTTGCTTGTCAGAAGTAGGGCAAGGGGGGAAGCTCTGCTGGCTGCCTAGATTACCTTGTCTTTGGTAATCTTCTACAGCTTGGGCAACCACGGTGTGTTAAGGATCAAGTGCTTTACTACAATGACATTTTGGGGCACTCTCCAGAGGGAAAGGATATTTTACTGAAAGGGACCAGTCTTCTCCTTCCAGGCCAGGGAATATCTAATCTACAAATGTGATCAGATTGCAATATTTATTATCTCTAAAAATGTGTTTTGAAAATACTAGAATGCCTATAAATGCATGCTGAATGAATGCAAGAGTAAAATTTCATAATCCTCTTAGCAGCCCATGTCATTGTATAATCACTCTTACTGTCGTGAAGTGAATCCTTATGTGTAACTGAGTCCATTCTTACCACAACTTAATTCCATTTTCTTTAGTTCACACTATTGTAGGAATTGAGAACAATAGATTTGCATGGTAACAATGCATGTATTTGAAATTGGTTACTAATTCATTTCTAATACTTTATCACCATAAGACTAAAATATTAGGTAAATTCAATTCAGTAAAAATAAGTCAAACTTGTTTTAAAAGTCAGAGAAATGTTTGCCTGTGTGCAGACAAACCTGTTCATGAATGAACATTTTTGTTTTAATCAGGTAATATAATTGCATAGCTTCTCAATTAAATCACTAAAAACATATTAACCAAAAAAAAAAACAAAAACATATTAACCACTTTTGGAGAAGTATCAAGAAAATCAAAGGGTAAAAAGGAATTGACAGCATCTGCCATGTACTTAAAAGAGGGCCCAAGGTAGGACCCGTCCCTCTCCCTGGCTAAATAGGAGGCAGCTGCCTGGGCTTCACCCTGTTCTCCAACTTAACAGCGTTGCAAGAGTTAAAACAATCTTTCTTTTTTTCCTTCCAAAAGTCCTATATCATTTTGTTAAGACATTTCTTTGGTGTAACTCCAAAGAAGGGGAATTTGGTATTTGGCTTAGTGATTAAAGATAGATGCTAGAGTATAGTGCCTGTATTCAAATACCAGCTCTAGAACTTAATTTATATGTGACCTTGGACCTTATTTAACCTTTCTGTACCTAATTTCTTCATGTATAAGTGGAGATAATGATAGTTTCTTTTTCACAAAATTCTTGGGAAGATGAAATAATAAGTTAATGTATATCAGGTATTTAGAACCATTTGGCCCTGTATAAGTACTAGCTATTATTATTATTATTATTATTATTAAAGTCCATTGATTTTTGCTTGCTTTGAGATGCCCTTGATTTGGTATTAACAACAGAGGGCTATATTGTACCTTTATTTTACAGTTTACAAAACAGAAAGCCTGTAATTAGACACATCTTGAATACCTGTCCAACTCCAAGAAAGAGTCGTACAACTTGAGCAATCTCAGGGCTTCTCTGGGAGAACAAAAGTCTCAGCATCCTCATCGCACAACCTTCTCAGAGTCCAACTTCTCACAAGCACACACAGTCCTTCATTATACAGAAATATATTTCTGTGTAAAATTACAGTAAGTTCTTACCCTATTTAAGAAATGTATATTGATGACAGCTACATGTAAAAGAATGAGATTAGAACATTCTCTAACACCATACACACACCAAAAAACTCAAAATGGATTAAAGAACTAAATGTAAAGCCAGATACTATAAGACTCCTAGAGGAAAACACAGGCAGAACACTCTTTGACATAAATTGAAGCAATATTTTTTTTGGATCTATCTCCTAGAGTAATGGAAATAAAAACAGAAATAAACAGATGGGACCTAATTAAACTTAAAAGCTTCTGCACAGCAAAGGAAATAATAAACAAAACAAAAAGACAACCTACAGAATAGGAGAAAATATTTGCAAACAATGTGACTGACAAGAGAATTAATCTCCAAAATATACAAACAGCTCATGCAGCTCAATACCAAAGAAACCCCAAACAACCCAGTCAAAAAATGGGCAGAAGATCTAAATAGACATTTCTCTAAAGAAGGCATACAGATGGCCAAAAGGCACATGAAAAGATGCTCAACATCACTAATTATTAGAGAAATGCAAATCAAAACTACAAAGAGGTGCCACCCCACACCAGTCAGAATGACCATCATCAAAAAGTCTACAAATAATAAATACTGGAGAGGGTGTGGAGAGAAAGGCATCTTCCTACACTGTTGGTGGGAATGTAAATTGGTAAAGTCACTATGGAGAACAGTATGGGACTTTCTTAAAAAACTAAAAATAGAGCTACCATATGATTCATCAATCCCACTCCTGGACATATATCTGGAGAAAACCATAATTTGAAAAGATACATGCACCCCAATGTTCATAGCAGCTCTATTTGCAACAGCCAAGACATGGAAGCAACCTAAGTGTCCATCGAGAAATGAATGGATAAAGAAGATGTGGTATATACACACAATGGACTATTCCTCAGCCATAAAAAGGAATGAAATGATGCCATTTGTAGCAACATGGATGGACCTAGAGATTATTATACTAAGTGAAGTAAGCCAGAGAAAGAAAAATATCATATGACATCACTTATACATGGAATCTAAAAATAGGATACAAATGAACTTATTTACAAAACAGAAATAGACTCACAGACATAGAAAACAAACTTATGGTTTCCAAAGGGGAAAGGTGGGGGAGGGATAAATTAGGAGTTTGGGATTAAAATACACACACTACTGTATTTAAAACAGATAACCAACAAGGACCTACTGTAGAGCACAGGGAACTGTACTCACTATCTTGTAATAACCTATAATGGAAGAAAATGTAAAAAAAGAATATACATATTTATATATATAACTGAATCACTTTGCTGTACATCTGAAACTAACACAACTTTGTAAGTCAACTATATTTCAATAAAAATTTGTAAAAAAGAAATGAATATTGAGTGTCTCTTACAGACAGTGCACATTATTGGGGACACTAATATGGAAAAGATGTGACAACTGATGAGCCCCCAATAATTTAGAGTTTAGAGAAAATGTTTGTTTTCTGTTTCAACCTTTAATCCACATGTTTCTTTCTTGCTTTCCCAAAATCCAGGCTAAAACCCATTCCTGATCTCCAAATTCTAATGGGACATCCCCTTGCTACCTATGACACCAAGCTTTAATAATGAATGAACCAGTTCATCCTTTTACCACTTTTTAAGGACCTCACCTTAAAAAGAGTATAGCTACAGGAAAAAAAAATTATCTACATGTATTAGAGTCTTGGCTGTGTTCAATTCAGGACAAAACAAAAATGTCTCATTTCTCCATTTTTCTGAACCAGTGATTGGAAACACTGTGAATGGTGGTATGAGGATAGGATACCCAAGTCTGCATACCTTCTTAGAAAAAAGGTCTGGCTACAATCTAAAAGGACTGGTTGTTTCATCACTATACAGAAATAAAGAAAAGACTGAGATATTGTGTAGCAAATAGATTCTGTTCCATATTATCTATTAGGATGGTCTTATACAAACTATTCAAAGAAAGCTTATTTATAAAAAGCTCTCCAAAACTCCATCACTGAATAGTCCAGTAATCACTAAGTAGCCATTTATTCAATTTGGTAATGGTCTGATTAAACAGTTCTCTAGTGCACTAAAACCCATAGAGGTGAAATAAAATATTAGAGGCAAATGATTTTACCCAGTGATGCATTTTCTCTCTATTTCTAGGTCTTCCCTTTTAAAAATAAATAGAAAGCTGGTATACTTCAGTAGAATTTACTTGCTTAGTTTTGTAAGTACCAGTTGGCTAGACTAATATAATATTGTATAGATTATATATAAAGACCAGTTTTCCTCTAAATATGTTGCTTTAACTTTCTACTACAACTTAATTTCACACATGTCCATTTGTGTGAAAGATGATATATTTAAATTAAGTGAAATAGTCTACATACAGGATTTTAAAGAAATCTTAGATTTTGACAAGACCCCTAGTTAAAGAAAATTGAGCGTGAGTACCGCTTTATTGCATTTATAGAGGCTTTTCTCCTTAAAAATAGACGATCCTTTGAAAGTCTGTTAGCAAATCCACTTGTCCCACAAAGAGTCATGATTCAAGCCACTAACAGTGCCATCTGTTGGTAGCAGTAATGCTGATTTGTTTGTGTGTTTGTTTTCTACAGTGCTATTTTGTTCCTATCTGTTGAAATTCTTAGGTGGAAAGGAGCGTCTCTAAAACATGGTCATTTTCATGTCCAGATACCATAGGATGGATTCAGTTTGCCTCCTCAAGACCCAGCCAAGAGCCTGGTACCTAGTATATATTCATTTGAGTTTTAAAGAAAAAATAAAACCATAAACATTTTCTTATTGCAGAGGAAAACAAGCACAAGAAAGCTGATATACACTTTTTTTTCCCAGTCTTTCAAGATTGCTCGACCTGAAAATGCAAGTTTTGTTTCAGGTATTATAAATGACTCTTGACATTTGAATACAAGATGGAGAAATAAGTCATTGAAAGTTTAGAACAGCTAATAAAGCAGACTGTATTAAATAGAAAAAAAAAGTGCTTCAATATGACTAAATAAGAGGCAAGAACAACAATCAAGACTTTTACAGTTGTACCTCCCAAAAGACTATTGACTATTTCATTATTTAACATGCAATATATGACAAATATGTAGTTTTGTTGACATACATGGAATTAAAATGATAGTATCTTATAAAGTATTGAATATTGACTTAAGATGGTAATACAGTGAGAAGGGGGCACAGTATGCAACTTTTACATCATTAGCAGCAGATCCTTTAATTATTTGTTGAAGCTAATAGTGTATATTTGTTTCAAAACAAATGTGTAATGTACTGGTCAAAGATTGGTATAACCTAAAAGGTTGAAGGAACTTACCTTTCGTAATGATAAATTTATGAATAAATGGAAAAGTAGAGAATATTTTATGCCCTAAATTTTAGGGCTAAGTGAAAGAGGAAGTCACCTTGATTTAAATTTTGCTGCTTTTTTCCCTATTCTAAAACCACTAATTTGATACCTGTTTTTATTTTATTTTTTTTTTGCCACCCTATTATACTCACCACTGGTAAAACAAACAGGACATTTTAGCTTTAATCTTCTTACTACATAACCCAAATAACTTCAGTCATGTTTGCATTAATGCTGCATTAATCATGTTGTTGCGTATTAATGAGTTTTCAGGCTATGCTAATTACTGTCATAGATTCTGCAGCAGCCCATTAAATATACAAATTACAGAATTAAAGAGCCAGAGCTCTTCATGATTAATCTCTAAATGGAGAAAAACTAATGATGTCTGTACAAAGTTTCTCTCTACTTTTGGCTGAGTGAGCCCAATGAACAATCAATTAGGCTATTTGAGGAATAAGAATAACATATTATACAATTTTATGTAGATGCTTCCTTGTAACTGTGGACACTGTTTCAGAGTTCATAAAAATTCAGCACCCTATGTCTGTCCTGTTCTAACTATGGGTTACAGTGTTGTTCCATATTGAACACGGTTTGGAATAAGGTAAGTTCGTACTGAATCCATTCTGATGAGGATCTAAAGGATCCAGAGGGCTACATGAAAAAACATTTTCATCTAAAAGGGCCTGTCACACCAAAAAGCCACAAACACAAACATAAAGAAAATGTAGGGTTGTCACAGAGCAAAGCCATAATGTTACATGAAGCCTGCATGAGATCATGGAGTAAAGCTGCCCAGCACAGCAGACCAGATCTGGAATGAAAGGCAGAACCCAATGTAGGTGTATTTACATAGGTGGGTAGGTAGTCTGAATACCCAGTTGAAAGCTCAGGGAAAAAGTATGTTCTAATTGTATGGGTTTGTATGCGCAGGGCATAACGATAAGCTGGTACTCAAAACATGCCAGGGATACATCAGAGGGGCACAGGCTAAAGTAAAAGGAAAAAAGGATAAGGCTGGAATAGAGAGATGTGGACAGACAGGCAGACAAGAACAACCATGTTCATCTGTGAATAGGTAGAACTTGGAAGCCCAGACAAGGTAGCACAATTCAGCACAAGGGCCTTGTGTATAGTAAGAATCTAAAGTTCCAAGAAGAATGCAGAGTAGGTTTTAGTCTCGGAGGGCAGCCTAGTAAGAGCCAGACAGCAGCACAGGTTTTAGGGTACCAGGCAAGTTTCCACGAACACAGAGGAGTCAATTACCAGAACTAAGAAAGAAGACAAGAGTGGTGGGTGTGGGTCTTGGGAAGGTGCTAGGAGGTTCTTTGTCAAAAGTATGCACAAGGTCAAGGTCAGATTCTTCAGCAGGATTGACCTTTTGAGAATCTTAACACAAGACTCTGCATCTTGCAGGTGAATTCAGCACTGGTCCCAGGGACTAGGGAAGGGTGAGCCTCAAGGGAGAGGTCATGTGGCTCCAGCCCTGGCAAGAGAAGGGCCATAGAGTATAGGAAGCAGAGAATTTACCAGTCTATTGCTAGGCAATAAACTAAGGAAAATCATTTTGTATCAAGGTCAAATGTGCTAATGTAATATGTCATCATAATCTTGGCTATGAAATAGATCAGAAGTTTAGTTTTATTTGATAGAGTGAGATGATTGATACTGACAAGAGGAAAGCAGAAGGAAAATACCTTTCCCTGACAGAGCTCTCACCCTGTGACACATTCTGATCTGAATGCTTTGGAAATGTTATGGTTTTTTTTCCACATTTCAGTTATCCCCATTATACAGGTGAGAAAATTGAGGCCCAGAGAAATTACCCAGTACGAGAGAAATGCTCTTACCAAAAAGGAACTGACATTTTCTAAAAAATCTTTTTTTCTTCTCCTTAGTAAATGGCACAGTTTCGTTGAGCATGGGGGCTCAACAACTGATCGTTGTGGGAAATACAGTACGATATAAACAGAGTGACTGGAGAGTAAGTTCTTGTGTATGTGTGTTAAATACCCCTAAAGCGGAACCAAGCAATTGAGGGGAGAGCACACTGGCTGGTCATATTCAAGGGCCAATTGATGATATTTATCTATGACACTTGTTCAGGCAAGCCTATAAGCCTCTGTCTCCAAAGCATTTCCGAGCACTGTTGCAATGTCTGTAGGAGGTATGCAAATTAAACCCTAGAAATAACCAACCATGGATTTATTGTGCTGCTTCCCTGGCTCTAGTTTCAAAGCTATATTTCTCATATGCATTCCCCTGTTTTCCCCATTACTGGAAATTTCTGAAAACAGGAAGAGTTACCATGTTTCCCAAGTCATTTGTTTTTCCATCAGTTGCTATATCGCTGTGCATACAATGGAAACTCAAGTAATGCTTCTGACTTACAAACTCAAATGCAAAATTATTAGAGAAAGACCAAGATTCAAACCCAGGAACTTAGAGATGATGTATATACCCACATAGAAAGATGAGAGCCATAGCTTGGGTAGTCAAGTTAAATATAAGTTAAACACTTAAGAAAGATTTTTTTTTCCTGCTGTAAGGGCATGACTTGTACAGAATAGAAACTGGTTATATATTCTTTTCTTACAAGGAAGAAGTACGGTGACCTCATAGTCCTATCTTCATCTCCTACATTAATGACTCCACAGCTATAAACCAGGCTTGACTAAGTTATATAAAGAAGACCTTCTCAATATTCTAGATTTCCTTTCCCACACAAAGGTAAGACATCAATCAGAGGTGTTCCGTGTATCTTTTAGACTGAACTGCTAATGTTCTGGGTGGTAATTTAAATAGAAACCTTTTGTCGCTTTAGCAGCAATTGTATAAACACAATGTTGCCCGGGCAGAAAGTAATTAAATTCATAGAGGAAAGAAACATGACTTGACCTGGATAAAATACAAATACATCAAAATTAAAGTCAGTGTAATGAGCTGAAACACTGCAAATTTAGACAACAGCACATTAGCCAAAGCACAGAAACCCCTCTCAGGCAGTATCAAAGCCGACAGAAAACACAATAATGTGGAATTCCTGCAGCAAGCAAGGAAGTTTATTGATTAGGTACTGCATATTCTAAATAGGAAAATAACTTAAAAAAGAAAAAAGCTAATGAATGGCCCAGAGAAATACAATAGGCCAAACTAGAAATATAACAAGAAGAAGAAAGGGGGTAGAGGAAAACACTTCCAGATAAGACTACAAGAAGACAAAGCAAAGCTCAGCCAAAAAAAAGAAAAAAAAGAAAAAAAATAGAGCAATTCAAGTCAGAAACTCAGCAAGAAATGCAAGTCATGGCAGAAATATAAGATCAGGATAAGAGCATATTCAACCTAACCCCAAGTTTTAAATCAGAACAACAAACTCAGCAACAAATCTGCCAAATGCTAATGATTCAAACAAGGAGACAATAATTGAAAGTAAGAAATATACCACGTCTCACCCGGTAATGTTCACAATGCCATTTCCCCTCATTATTCTTGACATGGTGACCTTCTCCTGAAGAGACACACCAAAAACTCAGTATAATTAAGGGTGACCAGTGTAGAGAAGGGTTTTTCTTGTCTCTACGGAAAGACTGTGGAGAGTAAGACCTCATTTATCTGGCATCACCAGGTTACAAGGCATTCTGCCTACCTAGGTTTCCAGTTAGCAGGAGTTCATTCTTTTAAAAGCAAAATTATTGTAACTCTGGCAATAAAAATTTTATAAAATGTGTCACAAATTTCCTTGTTTTCTAGAATATGGCAAATATGCTTTAAGCTTTCTGTGATTCAACATGCCCACATCTAACCAACTATTTTTACACTGTCTCGGATTAGAATGGTATCTTCAGGAAATCTTGAGCCTTAATATCAAAATGACTCCAGATATATAAGAATTAAAAAGGATATCTATGTTTTTTGAGGATATGGTACCATTGAATAAGGTTTTATTTCAACCAAAAAACAAAACAAAATTCATAGATTCTGTTAGGCAGAAAGATCATTAAATATCATCTTGCCTCTAGGCAATATTTGGGTCCATTCTCCTACCAGCGAACTCCCTATTAGCTCTCTTCTCTCTACCCCTGGTATCATGAACTTCCAATCTGCCATGTTCTGGAAATAAGGTGTTAGAATTTTCTCAAAAGTTAGAGAAAATTGGGTACAAACATAGAGAAAATTAGAGAAATGGTAAAGAGCAAAATGACTGAGGAAAATTACACTGGGTAATGTAAAAGTTTTAGTAGGTGAGATTCAAATATCTATTTTGATAACTCAGTGGCCTTTTTGCCTCAAACCACATTTTTCAACCATATTTCAAATAGTCCAAGTTGTTGTAGAAGTAGCCTCTGATAAACACATTGTTAACTTATCGGTGATTTTTTTTTTTTACTAATGGTTTCACCTCTTCAATCTTATAGCCATGGGAAATCAAAAATCAAGACAAAGAGATGTGGTAGAAAAATCACTAGACTGGACATTCTGACTATCCACATGGATTCTACCCCTGATGTAAATAAATCACTGTAAATAAATCTTGGCCTCTATTTCCTCATCTGGGGAAAGAGGGGTGGGATTAGTTGGTCTCTACCACAAGGCTTAATTCAATTAAATGTTTGGCGTCCGGTAGACTTCATCTGAGGAGGGCTTAAGTCTTTCATCACTATGAGAGAGCTGCCAATTCAACGGATTCAAAAAGCAAATGTATTGGGCTAATCTTTGCAACTTTGGAAACTTACATTAAAAAATGTGTTTGGGATTAACAGATACACACTACTGTACATAAAATAAACAACAAGGACCTACTGTATAGCACAGGGAACTGTATCCGATATCTTGTAATAACCGCTAATGGAAAAGAATCTTAAAAAGCATATATATATATATATATATATATATATATATATATATATATATATATACACATACATACATACATACATATGTGTATATATATATATGTAACTGCATTCCTCTGCTGTACACCTGAAACTAACACAACATTGTAAATCAATTATACTTCAATAAAAAAATAAAAAAATGTGTTCTGGTGCCTTTTCCCTTGTTAAATTAAAAATGCGATGTAATGATTACAAATACATATCTATTTTTAGAAGACTTCCTTTCAGAGTCCTGCTGACTGCTTGTAGACCCACACTCTTACAGAAGAGAGTGCCTGCATGCATGTGGAACATTTGTAGGAGGTCTTCTTTCCCCACATTAGCAGCTGTTGTGTGTCAGACGTTAGTCTAAGCTTACGTATTCAATCGTCAATCCTATAATAATTATTTTATCCCCTTTTAATGTAAAAGAAAACTGAGGCCAAGAGGTTGTCTAAGTGAAATAAAAGTTATTGCTTTTAACTAGCCTACAAAAAATTCTACAAAAAAATAATAATGCCATGTAACACTCATAATACATTTGATCCATGATTATCTTACCAAATTTGGTTAAACAATCTTACTTAAAGTTGAAACCTTTATTCCAGGCAGTATTTAATTTGTCTAATCTGTGGGGATAGTTATCATTTACAAAACTATTGTTTCTATTATAAGAGATGCAAAGTCACGTAGGAAAGGCATTTCATGATCATGTGATTAGCTCGAATAAGTTCTGATTCTATAATGTTTGAAAAGGTGACTCCATACACGTATAGCCCTTACCATGCCAATGCTTACCGATAGCACTGCAGAGAAGCAAGTGCAATAATTTTCAGATGTAATGACTTTAGCTATGGATACATGCCACTATAGAGGCAGTTTGCATTAAGAAATATTTTAAATGCTTGGGTCTCTTAACAGTCCAAATTATTACTGTGAACTTTCTGAGAAGCACTGAAGGTCATAGTAGTATTTTTTTGTATGAACAGTGTATTTCAGAAGAAATAAATGGGTGAGGGTGAAAGGAGGGAAAACGTTAGACTATAGTTGAGTCCTTTATAATGGCATGAGAATTAAAATTCTGTTTTCCTAACATCAGCCAGTCTTTTCACAAAGTATTTATTGGATGACCGAGATGCAGAGAACAGTGTCCCTTCCAAGGAAGCGAGTGGGGAGTGAGAACTATCTTCTCGGCATCTCATTAGAATATGTTTCCTGTGAGTGAGTTTGAAAGGAAAGGTCACCCAATATTGAATCATCTCTATGTATTCATTGAGATGTCTATTACTGGATCCACTTCATCTGTCGTGGCCAGCCTTGGCCATACTTTCTCTTCTTTATCTGATTTGTTTCATGAGAAAGCACTCAGGACAGTGTTACCACCTCTATTGCTGGCACTTATACAGAGACCTTCTAATATCCATCTGTGCTGCCTGCCACTGACGAAATAATAAAGGTGATTCTGGAAAATTACCCAAATGATATACCATTTCTCAATCTAAAACTAAAAGAGAGGATGCAAACAAAGCATCAGTGAAACTAAAAATCAATGAGTGAGGAATAAGTATCAAATAATTCAAATTAAATGCTGTTGTAGCAAAACTGTCAATTACCCTGCATTCTTTTATTAATTTCGCTTTTATTTGTAGGATGGTTTCTGTTCCTTTCTTTGGAGCCATTAGAGAGCATCAGCATGGCAGAAGGATTGGAAAAAAACCTGCCAACCAGATTTGCTATCTACAGTCTAAGAAAAATATGCTGATTCAGAAGTCAGTGTATATTTAAACTTTCTGTAGTTGTTAGCCCAAAAGATGCAACTCAGGATGAATATCCTCAGGGACTCTGGAAACTTTGGAGAACTTCACTGTAACCTAGAAATGAGATGGGGTGTTTCATGTTGATAACTTTGGGTCCAAACATTTGAATAGCGCACTGAACAGTCTGATAAATTGTCATGAGGAGAATTTAGATAGATTTTATTAGGGTGGAGACCTTACAGTCAAATATTTTTCCAATTTTATTCTTCACTTGTTTTGATGAAATAATATTACATAGTTAAAAACTGAGTAAATATCTACCTAAGCCCAGTACTGCAGTAGGTCCTTTTTCAGCTAATTTATTTAATCCTAGAAACAACTGTGATTTAGACAGTGTTTTCCCTACTTTAAAGATTAAGACACTGAGGCTTTGAGTGTTTAATCCTAAAGGTATAAAGTATGGTTTTGAATCCATGTCTTCTGACTCAAGTCCAGGGATTTTTTTTTTAATTGTAAGACAATTGGCTATTTAAAAAAAATTAATGTAGGAAACTATTTTGAGATTACACTTGCAGACTTACGGTGCCTTTCAAATCACCCTCCTGTGCAAACATTGACTAAACCTTATTTGAAACAAAGTTAGATGGAAACACCTCTTCCTATCTTTCAAAAACTTACAAACCTTACCTTTCCCAGAATCATCTCCTACTATTTTCCCACAAAATGGGCAAAATGACCAGTAAAGGACCAGGGCTTCATCCAAACTGATCGGTTTGCTATTTCTCAAACCTGCCCTTTGATTTCTCACCTTGATGTCTTTATGCATGGCTATCCCTCTCCTAGAACACCAGGCTCAATCTATTTGTATCTTTAAATATTCACCTGTTTACAGATTATCTCATTGCCACTTTCCTTCTGAAGCCCCCTTTGATCATTCTCATTGGATATAAGTTGTGTTAATAATAATAAACACTATGTTTGTTGTCATATGTCAGGTACCCTTCTAGATGCTTTACCCATGAATTTCTCTCATCGTCACAATGGCTCTACCAGACAGGCATGGCATTTACCATCGTGACCACTATTTTATGCATGACGGAACTGAAATGCAGAGAGGGTAAGAGAGAGAGTTACGTGAGATCACGGGCTTAGTGAGGTGGTAACAATGGAATTTGAACCCAGGGAGCTCAATCCAGGAATCTCCACCAGAAACTCTAGAATCCAGGTCTGTAACCCCTCTATATACCACCTCTCATTCCTTTGACTATGATATGCCATATTTTATTTTCTGTGTTTATATATTACTTTTATTATCTTACTTGTCTTTCTAGCCCTTTGACCTGGGAAGACTGACCCTTCAAAGAAAAAAGAGAAATAAATTTTCCTCATTACTCTCATACTTACAACATTCTGTTTTCTTACAATGATCCATCCAGTTGCTTTATCTTATGTCCAACTCCGTTGTTTAGTCAGAAGAAAAGGACATATATTGTACAGGTCGTGTCTCTTACTAGTATTTGTGGTCACTATAGCACTGAGAATCTGACAAATTCACCATAGCTTTTTGTGAGATTGGGCTGCTTTGGGAGGTGAGAGCCATGAACTCCTGCAGAGCCAGCCTTAGACAAACCATCACTGATGCACCATTCATTTCCAACCCTGCTTTTTATGGCCTCCACCCTTTTACTTCTCTCGGTCCCCACCCTTGGCTATCAAGGTAACCAGATTCACTGTAATATTAGAGCTGAAAGGTTAATGATAGCCACTATCTAGTCAATTAATTCTGTTCTCATTGAAGAAACTAGAGCAAACATAATTTCCAATATAGTTAATGTCAGTGGCCTTGCTATAGCCCTACACTGTACCATGTTGCCTCTGCTGGCCTGGGAATGTTCATAATGGTACTCCACTTGGAAAGCCCCTGGGATGTATGGCACTTCAGAGCACCTTTTCCTCTCCCCTTAATGAAAGCCTATTGTCAACTGCTTATAATCCAGAAAGAGCAAAACATCTAATCCATGTTAAGATGTTAAAGACTGATAAAAGCTTAGTGTGTTTTCTCTCCCAGAGGGCTCAGAATTCAATTTTAATGGGGAAAACATATCTTCCTCCTCAAATTCCCAAAATGTTTATATATGGAACCCTGATAAATGCAACATTAAGATAAATGTAATGGTGGGGGTAGAGGGGAGAAAAAGAGTTCCAAGGTTAATGAAGCATAGAAAATACTCATTCTTTTAAATTCACAGTGACTATCTACTTGCATATTAAGTAACCTAAGAAATCATGCAACAGCATTAACAAAAGTGACAATAACAACATAAATCAGGCTACCTTGATACAAGACAATGCCTTCTAAATTTATTTCAACATATTAAATCTATTTTGCACTCAGACCGCTGTTCCATTGGAACAGCAGTTTGGGAAGAACAAAATATACTCTATTGGCTAAACAGTTTGTGTCAAGAGAACCAGCTCTGTTACCCACTCAAATCACGCCCAGCTGGGAAGTCTCAAAGTCTGTCTATTTATAGGGGTAGCTGAACTTGGGGAACTGACACAAAAAAGACACAGGTGGAAGTCGCCAGAGATGGGGGTTTGTGATGGGACTCC